>NC_135225.1:15158684-15226184 GCF_052324685.1 Brachyhypopomus gauderio | reverse complement strand
GTGCAGTGATATGAGGAGGAATCAGTCACACAAAGTGACCACTCTGCTCCGCACACACACACACACACACACACACACACACACACACACACACACACACACACACACACACACACACACACACACACACACACACTCACACATATACACACACACTCACACACACATATTCACACACACATACACACAAACACACACAAACACATGCACACACACACACACACACACACACACACACACACACACACACACACACACACACACACACATAGACACACACACACACACTCACACATACACACACACACTCACACACACATATTCACACACACATACACACAAACACATGCACACACACATGCACACACACTCACATATACACACACACACACACATACACATACACACACACACACACAGACAAATTCACACACACACACACACACACACACACACACACACACACACTCACACACACATATATACACACACACACAGACAAATTCACACACAAACATACACACAAACACACACACGGACAAGTTTACACACACACACACACACACACACACACACACACACACACACACACACACACACACACACACACACACACACAGAGAGAGGCACATACACACACATAAATGGAATGACTCAGTCTTTGTCCAGTGGAGGTGGCTACTGAAGTAGATGTGTGACAGCTGTCAGAGGAATCAGCTTCACAGCGCCACCCGCTGGCTGCTCCCCTATACAGCGCTGTCACACCAGTGCCGGTTCTGATGAGTGAAGCTGGAACAGAAACAGGCCCTGATATTCGTCATGACCCAGTACACAAGAGCGCTGGTTTTCTTTCCAGTGGCAGTTCAATCTGAATGTTACAGTTTTTTACGACTGCTAACAAGCATTTTCCAATACTTGAGATACACAGCAACACATTTACCTCATACATATAGCCAGATATACATTTGGCGAGTTTAAGTCGTTACTGTACATTATGGAACATTACTGTAAATTGTAGCCTAACCCAAAAAAGAATTACTGTAATTGTAAACACAATTAGCCATGGTCCCATATGTGTAAAATAAACATATACAAAAAGGAGGAAAAATAGGATTCAAAACTGAACAGTCTTGTTACGTGTAATCTAAATGGTCTTCAGCAGTTGGCCACATGTTTTCACCCACATCACATCTGATGTTGGCCCTTTCCATGCACCTAGGATAGAAAAGCTTGGTATGCCTTATTCACCCCTGGCAGTCCTGAAATGTCTCTGCAGCTGGGATCCATTGCATCCAGGAGGGACATTTGGTCATGGGGCCGATGATCATACACCTTCCACCTCCAGACTGAAAAAAGTTCCTTAGTGGGGTTGAGGAAAGGCGAGATAGGTGGGAGGAAAAGGGACATCACTCTTGGATGGTCTATAAACCAGTTTGTGATGACATGAGAATGACAAAATGCTACATTGTCCCATCACAAATGTCCTCGTGTTTCCTCCCACCTGTTCACTTTGTTTCTGGAACCAGTTGTTGGTAGAGTTCATTCAAAAACTAAAGAAGGAGGTCACTGTTATCTACCAATCTGGGATTTGTGAAGGACCAAACCAGCACTTGAGATTGCAGGACAAATTGTGAAATTTGCTCCTCTCTGACCCTCTCTGACCTCGTATTTCAATAACCTGTATGTGCAAAAAATGTGTATTACAGTATTAGCTTTTCACCTGCCTTTGTTTTTGCAGAACTTTGCATTTTATATGATATTTAAGGTTTTGAATCTTAGGTTTTCATTTTTGACATGTTGTGTGCAAGCATTTGTAAATAAGACAAGAATGATCCAGAATTTTGTTATTGGGTATATTGGGTTAATTTATATGGAAAATGTAGCATTGTAGAAAAACATGTTAAGTGTAGAGGTGTCTTCAACTAAGGATTTTCATAGTCAAATGTGATTTGACAGATTTTCCCTTTAGTCGACTAATA
Organism: Brachyhypopomus gauderio; assembly: GCF_052324685.1. Lineage (NCBI taxonomy): Eukaryota > Metazoa > Chordata > Actinopteri > Gymnotiformes > Hypopomidae > Brachyhypopomus > Brachyhypopomus gauderio. The sequence continues at coordinate 15,224,205 of NC_135225.1, read as the reverse complement.
GTCGAATCGGGTTTATTTTAATTTTTATTTAGAGCACCTTAAACAGGATCCCGTTCTCATTTAGGACTTTTTTCCACTTCAAAGTAAAAACCTCAGATAAATGAATAAACATGGTAGGTTGGCTTTATTCAGCTTATATTTATTTACTTATTTATTTTTTTTATGAAACATGTTGTTTTTTTATGAAACAACAACAAAAAAGTCACCGTCAGTGCGCATATCGAACTGTCAGACTGCAAAATGTCAAAAAATATTTTAAATAAAATATGCCTGCCTGAAAAAAAAAAAAATTGCCACACAACAGCAAAAAAAACTATAAGTAAAGGTTCAAGTAACGGGGTTTAAAAAGCAAACAATAACAAAAAAATGTTTATAGGCCTACTTGCTGAGACGCACCATGACGAACGGCTGAACTGTTTTTTTTCCGCCTTACGCGTTTTAAATAGTATGCCATGTTGGTTGTTGTCGTGTGAAATGAAAGACATTGATGACATAACTTGCACTTTACTTTGTTTGATTCATCTTTATCTTTTTCAAAATACTCCGACACTTTTGAAGTTTTTTTAGTAGCCATTATAATCTTGGCAGATGCTGAGTGTTCAGCTCAGCTCATTTGGATTTGTGCAACTGCAGGGTGTGATTTATTAATGTGTAGTAAGGAAGATGCCTATTGTTAAGGCGCACACATCATTTAATAATATTTATTAACAAAAATTAGGATGATTTTATTTGACAAAAGGCTATATATAACGAAAACAAAGACATTTCATGTAACAACTAATGCTTAGCAGCATCCCTTGGCACCCCCATGCAGTTAGAATTGTACATTCGACTAAGACGTTGACTTTGACTAGGGGTGACCTGCAATAGTCGCTGACTAGGGGGTATAGTTGACTATAGTCGAATCAGCGACTATTGCAGGTCACCCCTAGTTAAATGACTGCATTTTGTGCAAAAACAACATGAATTGTATTAATTGTATAGTCACTGAAGACTGATGTTGTGTTCACTGTGTTTAGAGTTTTGAAAATGTGACTACAGATTGGACAAAAGGATGTTAGCAGTCGTAAAAACTGTAATAGAATACTTTGTAGCGATATGTCTGGCACCAAACGATAATGGCCATGGTTTGACGCTATAAGTATTTCTTGTTTTCCTAAGTCTCTCTGTAACATATTTTCTGTTCATGGAGCCTCTCAACTGTCAGATGCATATTTTTAAAATCTGTTCTTTAGTAGTTTAACATTACCCTTTTGAGTTTGCTTGGTTGACGGTTTGCGTCTGTTATGTTTAGATAAGTATATCGGTTATGTTTTGTAATGTTTGAACGTTTCTTCATGGTTCTTCTTCATGGTTCTTCTATGCTCAGGAACATTGTCTTTTATGTCTATTTCCCCTTGGTGTTTTAAAACTAGGGGTCTGGATGTGGATCTTTAAAGATGATTTCTATAAACCTGCTTTGTGACCAATACCTGAAAAGGTAAATTTGAATTTCTTCTGGTCACCTGATCATGTGGTCACCTCATCTCCTGGTCCTCTGATCCCCTGATTGCCTGATCCCTTGGTCCCCTGATCCCATGATCCTCTAATCCCCTGATCCCCTGATTCCCTGATCTCCTGATCCCCTGATTCCCTTGTCCCCTGATCCTCTGATCCCTTGGTCCCCTGATCTCCTGGTCTTCTGGTCTTGAGATCTACTAGTCTTGCTGTATTTTTCATACAGGGAGACAGATATTTTTTGGTCACATTGATCTATTGCATATGTTTCCTCTTTCTTGCACAAGGCAGTGACAATTCTTATTTTTTTATCTCTCATTTCAAGTTATGCATTTTTGTTATATTTCTAATCTTCCTTTGCTAACATTGAAGTAAATAAAAAAAATTGCAATGAAGGAAAGCTGTGAAGAAGCAGAAAGGCATGTTTGAGTGAGGCCTCTCCAGACACACAGCACACAGCACTGCAGACATAGCACTATTGATCAGCAGGCTGGGAGATCTGGTTCTTAAAGAAGATGCCTGAGTTTATAACGTGTAATCTAGTTTGTAGCTCTGCAGTTTGGAGACAGTACTGACAGCGAGAGCCTCGCCTGATTGAATTTGTCACTCTGGGGGGGATTTTAACGTGAGGTAATTGCTGACAGGCAGTGTGTTAGACAGCCCTTGCCCCATTCAGGTGGTGTCAGATGTCACAGTAGTGTCTCAGGACCCCAGAGAGAGAGAGGTGAATTATGAAAATGGCCAGTTATGACATACACACTGCAAGTCTAGTCTATCAGATGCATAACAAAGTGCTGTTCATTAGGGTAAGTGCACATGCAGTCAGCTTCAACTCTGACTGTCAGCGAGGCATTCAGGAGATGCAAAGGGCAGTTGTGTTCACCTGAATCATTTAATGCAATTAATAGAATGAAAAAGTATCCAAATGTAATCACACATAGACACTCTTGAGGTGTTGTTCTGACTGTATGTAATCAAAGTCAAAGTCAAATTTATTTATATAGCGCTTTTCACAGCACGTTGTCACAAAGCAGCTTTACAATCGTATGGGTCCAGATCCCAAATGAGCAAGCCAAAGGCGACAGTGGCAAGGAAAAACTCCCTATGATGGTTTGGATTAGGAAGAAACCTCAGAAGGACTAAGACTCAAAAGGGAACCCATCCTCCATTGGGCGGCCCATTAGCACAGGTTCATGGTGCGCAAGGTGGTTCTACAGTTCTACAGTAATAGTTAAGGTTCTTGTTCCCCGGCATAGTAGTCACAGTCCCTTCGGTGCAGATGGTGAGCCTCAAGTAGGAGCTAGCATCAGCACATCCTCTTGCGGCAATGGCGCATACAACCCCAGCATCAGCACATCCACTGTCAAGCCAGACCATCTCCCAGGTGCTTGTAGGTGCTTGCATGCAATCGTCTTGGGTTGAAGCATGCAAAAAGACAATACAGACTGAGTGTGTGGACATTAATTTAAACCACCATTGATTTAAACGTACATAGCTCACGTGCCAGTTAGTATGTGGCTCTGGCAGGCTAATCTATAGCAGCATAACTAAAGGGAGGGTTTCAGAGGTGATCACAGTCATGAGGGCTCACTGAGACATTACTTTTCAGTCAAGTCTGTTGCAGTGTTGTTCTGACTGCATGTAATCACACAGACACTGTTGCGGTGTTGTTCTGACTGTATGTAATCACACATAGACATGGTTGCAGTGTTGTTCTGACTGTATGTAATCACACACAGACACTGTTGCAGTGTTGTTCTGACTGTATGTAATCACACATAGACACAGTTCTGGGGTTGTTCTGATTGTATGTAATCACACATTGACACAGTTCTGGGGTTGTTCTGACTATTTAATCACACACAAACACTGTTGCAGTGTTGATCTGACTGTATGTAATCACACAGACGCTCAGACACTATTGCAGTGTTGATCTGACTGTATGTAATCACACATAGACACTGTTGTGGTGTTGTTCTGATTGTATGTAATCACACACAAACACTGTTGCAGTGTTGTTCTGATTGTATGTAATCACACAGACACTGTTGCAGTGTTGTTCTGACTGTATGTAATCATACAGACACTGTTGCAGTGTTGTTCTGACTGTATGTAATCACACACAGACACTGTTGCTGTGTTGTTCTGATTGTATGTAATCACACACAAACTGTTGCAGTGTTGTTCTGACTGTATGTAATCACACACAAACACTGTTGTATTGTTGTTCTGATTGTATGTAATCACACATAGACACTGTTGCGATGTTGTTCTGATTGTATGTAATCACACATAGACACTGTCGAGGTGTTGTTTTGATTGTATGTAATCACAAGTAGACACTGTTGAGGTGTTGTTCTGATTGTATGTAATCACACATAGGCACTGTTGCAGTGTTGTTCTGACTGTATGCAATCACACACAGACACTGCTGCAGTGTTGGTCTGACTGTAGAAAAAAATAGCACAAATCAATTAAGCTGCATACATACATACAGTTAAGCTTCCATTTCTAAATGTAAAACTGTACCAAACCTGTGATGCAAAACTACTGATTTGTATATTTGCAATCACCATGTTTGTTCATCACCATGATTTGGCATGTGTGGTCTTTCCAGTGACACCGACACAGCGAGAGATAAAGAGAGAGAAGGCACTGCTTTAACCTGCCTGCTAAAGACCTTCAGAGATTTCAGTGCATTAGCATTTAAGGTAATGTTTTCTGGGGTTAACCTGTGACCTTTGGCCTTCTGAGTGATTTCATATTGAGTGTGTGTGTGTGTGTGTGTGTGTGTGTGTGTGTGTGTGTGTGTATGTGTCTGTGTCTGTCTGTCTGTCTCTCTGTTTGCCTGTCTGTCTGTGTGTGTGTGTGTGTGTGTGTGTGTGTGTGTGTGTGTGTGTGTGTGTATGCATGTGTGTATGCTTGTGTGTGTGTGTTCCTATGTCTGTCTGCGTGTGTGTGTGTGTCCCTAATGGACTATGCTGTTAGCTCACTAGAGGCTTGCATATAAAGGACCTCAAGCCAGTTGAATTATTTAACAGGCTAAAACTGTGATCACCCCTTTCTCAAACACACACACACTCACACACATACATATACACACACACACATCAGATGTCACAAAGTTCTTCCTTTATGCAGTTCCTCACCTTTGACCTCCACACACAATGTCCCTTTAAGCACCTCAGAGTGCTGACTGATCTCACTGACACCATTAAACACCATTAGGCCACACGATTTAGATGCTTTAGATCAGACTCACTTAGATCAGATGCACTTTATATCAGACACACTTTATATCAGGCATGTTTGATGAAGCCCTCAAGCCCTAGGAGACATTTGGGGATGAGTGTCACTGATGTATACGTCACTGGTGTCTATGTTACTGGTGTCAACGTCACTGGTGTCAACATCACTGGTGTCAACATCACTGGTGTATATGTCACTGGTGTCAACGTCACTGGTGTCAACGTCACTGGTGTATACATCACTGGTGTATACGTCACTGGTGTATATGTCACTGGTGTCAACGTCACTGGTGTCAACATCACTGGTGTATACATCACTGGTGTATACATCACTGGTGTATATGTCACTGGTGTCTATATAACTGGTGCTTACATTCCTGTTGTCTATTTTACTGATGTTTACATCAGTGATATCATTACATCACTGGTCTGTGTCAGTAGCATGTGTTTCACTGGGGTCTACATCACTGGGGTCTGCATCACTGTTGTCTGTGTCATTGAGTTAACTTTCAAAGTTCAGGCCTATCTGAGCCAAACAGGCTCTTGGATATGCCCCACTCCTGACTCCTGAATCCACCCCACTCCTGACTCCTGAATCCACCCCACTCCTGACTCCTGAATCCACCACACTCCTGACTCCTGAATCCACCCCACTCCTGATTCCTGAATACATCCCAATCCTGACTCCTGAATCCACCCCACTCCTGACTCCTGAATCCACCCCACTCCTGACTCCTGAATCCACCCCACTCCTGACTCCTGAATCCACCAAATACAGGAGCAGAACAGGAAGAAAATAAATGTTTTAAAAATATAGAGAGGTGTAGGACAGTCATATAGTCTGAGCTAAACCTACTGTCTGTCAGCGTATAGGAACTGAAAGCTGCATGATTCCTGTAGTATTTGTGAAAAGAAAATTGCTTTAGACAATAAAAGTGGAAAATAGAAACAGTATTACACGTTTAGATTACACACACACACTGTCTAAAACCACATGTTCCTGTGCACTGGATCTTTTCTTGTATGTCATTCTATGTTCTATGTTCTTTTTAGATAGATAGATAGATAGATAGATAGATAGATAGATAGATAGATAGATAGATAGATAGATAGATAGATAGATAGATAGATAGATAGATAGAGTACTTTATTCATCCCCAAGGGGAAATTACAATGTTGAAGCAGCCGTACAGATAACAACACGAATGTAATTAAAAAAAGAATAATTTGTAATTAAAATCTTTAAAAATTAAGTGTATTACAAAAGTACAGTACAAAAATAACTCTGTATGTGCAGTTGTTGCAGTTGTTGTGCAACTGTTGTGTATTTACATACATGGCGTGTAAATACTACTATCGGGACAGTGTTGACTTATTATACAGTTATTACAGTGGGCAAGAATGATTTCCTGTATCTGTCTTTACTACAGCGGAGCTGTAGGAGCCTTTTGCTGAAAACACTCCTCTGTTTGTCCAGTAGATTGTGTAACGGGTGTGTTGTGTTGTCCATTATGTTGAGCAGTTTCTGTAGCATCCTTCTCTCTACAGCCATCTCTAGGGGCTCCAGAGTGGTGCCGAGGACAGAGCCAGCCTTCTTTAGTAGTTTGTTAATTTTCCTTAGGTCCCCGGATCTGATTCCACTTCCCCAGCAGATGGCTGCAAAATAAATTGCACTTTCCACAACAGACTTGTAGAACATGTTTAACATCTTGCTGCATACATTAAAGGACCGGAGCTTCCTCAGAAAATAGAGTTTACTCTGTCCAGTTGACATCTCCTGTCCAGTCTGTTGTCCAGGTGAACACACAAGCTGGGTTTTTCTGGGTTCTATGTTCTATCTTCTGTGCCCTTTTTTCTGTTCTCTGTTCTATGTTCTATGTTCTATTTTCTGTGTTCTATGTTCTATGTTCTATTTTCTGTGTTCTATGTTCTGTGTTTCATGTTCTCTTTGGATGGTACTGTGGATAAAAAAAAACTGCCTGTGTGTGTGTGTGTGTGTGTGTGTGTGTGTGTGTGTGTGTGTGTGTGTGTGTGTGTGTGTGTGTGTGACAGAGGAGGAGTGAGAGATATAGCTGTTAGCTATGGGACTGATTGACTGTGTCACTGATGGCTGATGGAGGTTTTTGACACCTCCCCAAACGCACATCATCTGTCTGTCTTTCTCCCTCTCTCTCTCTCTCTCTCACTCTTTATCTCTCCCACTCTCTCTCCCACTCTGTCTCTCTCTCTATCTGTTTCACTCTCTACCTCTGCCTGTCCATTTCTGTCCCTTTTTCGTTTTCCTTCATTTTCTCTCTCTCCCTCATCTCTCTCTCTCTTTCTCCTCTCTCTTTTCCTCTCTCCTCTCTCTCTCCTCAGTCCTCATCCTTATCTTCAGGGGGGAGAGACTTTCTACCGTCTGTAACCTCTGGGGTCAGATTGAATACACACACTCATAAACACCATCTATTATTCACGAACAACTGCAAACAGATCTGTAGCCCTCTACCGGGAAGACCAGTCTGTCCAAGTGTCACATCCATCTGTCCATCCATTCATCCATCCATCCAACCATTCAGTTACTAATACAGTAGCATGCTTCAAAAATCCATGCTGTCCATATGTGTAAACCCAAGTGTAAATCCATGTATAAACCCCTATGTAAACCCAGACATAAACCCATGTGTAAACCCATGTATTAACCCCTATGTAAACCCAGACATAAATCCATGCGTAAACCCATGTATAAACCCATTCCCCCATGATCACGAGACAAGGCACAGGTGAGACTACGAACACGCTTACAAACGACCCACACCCACGGAACTACAAACATGGACATAACGACACGCAGACGACATAGCGACACGCCCACAGGGAAGGGTCTGGAGCCGTGACCATGACAGAGCCCGCCACCAGGTGTTCGCTACTCCCGGAGCGTCCTGCGCAGCTGGAAAGCTCCGAACCTACACCGACGGGCAGGTTCGGAGCCGCCGGGATCACGAGCCTCCGAGAGCCGTCTCCCCGGATGGCGGGAACTGCCGCGAACAGCTCTACAACACCCTCCCTGGGAAGACAGGGGAAAATACATTAAACACGGGCACGTTGCCAATCACACACACTGGCAAATTTAACATAAAGGGCACAAGAGGGAACAGGGGGTTTGGAAGAAACACAGGATTAGACAAACAAATAGGCACAGGCAGCCACGGAATTGTTCTGGCTGCCTGCCAGAACGCTAGTGGTGGCGCGATCCCTCCTGGGGTCGCAGGCGAGACAGGCGGCGGAGTCCCTCCAGTCTTCGGGACCGACTTCTGAGCACGCGTTGCTGCTGTGCTACTGCCCACTCGCGCTCCCAGGGGCGATGCCGTCTCACCTCTTGAGATCTCCATCTCCTCCTCGGAGTCGCCCCGACCCACCGACATCGGTTCGTCAGCGGTCAGACAGGGCGAACACACAGAAGGGGGAGGGCTGACCTCGTCTTCCGCACCTGGGTGCTCGGTGGAGTTCGAGTGGATGGATGAAGTGGGACAGGCTTCCTCCTCGCCTTCCCTGGAATACACCGTTGGTGCCGAGTACAACGATGACGGGGGGTCCCCTCCTCATCCGATGTCCGAGGAGAAGCTGCAGACACGGGGGGGAAGCCACTAGCCTCGCCTTCGCTCTCTTCCTCCGAGCTCACGGAGGGGAGGGGACTCCCCTCTCCCTCGGACTCCCCGCTCTCCAACTCATACTCAGGAGGGGTCAGGGCCAAGGCAACCTCTCCCACCACTACATGCGCACTGGACTCCTCGTCAGGGTATGCCAGGGGCGGAGCTCAGTGCCTCTCGCTCCATACCCTTTGTGCGGCCAGCCGGAAGCACTCTGCCTTCGCCTCGGTCTCGGCCGCCTGGGCTTGACGTAGCAGGCTTGCGCAGACGGGGTCCTGCTGCATGCCCTCAACCGGGTCTTGTACGTCACGGCGACACGCAGGGGAAGAGGCGTGATGGCGCTTGACCTTCTTCTTACCCTTCTTGCGTGCCGACGTGTAGCCTGGCATCTTGCGGCTCGTCTTTCTGTGGCGCTCGAAATATGAGGCACGACGAACGTCGAATGGAGCAACATAAAACGTTTAATGTGAGAACAAACACGTGAAGCTCCGTGCAAAGGGTAAGCACCAAAAGACACTCTCACACAGGCACGAAACTTTAGACAAAGACGAGCACGAGACAAGGCACAGGTGAGACTATGAACACGCTCACAAACGACCCACACCCACGGAACTACAAACATGGACATAACTGCACGCAGACGACATAACGACACGCCCACAGGGAAGGGTCCGGAGCCGTGACCGTGACAGTGACAGTAATTTTCAGTTTGTAAAATCTCAAAGTGCCACAACAAGGCAAACATCAAGCACTTAAAAATTTAAACAAAACGTCATCCAATATTATGTATATAAAAATTATTAAAATATAAAACATATCAACAGCTATATGCCTTCTTAAAAAGATAAGTCTTAAGAAGAGTTTTAAAAGTGTCCTGGCTCCGCGCAGACCTAAGCTGGACAGTTCCAGCATCATGGCGCCGCTGAGCATAAGGCTCGGTCCCCCATAGTTCGAAGCCTAGTGGGGGGACACCTGGAGGAGCTGCCTGATGATCTGAGGGTGATGTGGGGGGTGATGTGTTCATACTTTCTGCCAGAGCAGGGTCATTGAATATATTGTAATGCTTGGACGTCCTTGCCAAAAATCCCAATAGAAAGGCTGTTGCAGTAGTTCAGCCTTGAGGAAATAAAGGCATGTACAAGTTTCTCTACATCTTTGTGAGTTAGAAGAGGAGGAAGTTTTGCTATGTTCCGAAGGTGTTGAAATAAGTTTTTGCAGAGATGTTTTATGTGAGTGTTAAAAGTTACCTGCAGATCAAACTGAACCCCTAGATTAGTAACTAAGGAGGGAGATGGATAATCTGACCATCAAAAGTAAACTGGGATATGGAGGAGGAACTAACTTGATGAGGGGTACCAACAAAGTGGTGCCTCAGTTTTACCACTGTTGAGCTGAAGGAAGTGTGACACTTGTGACAGGGTTGCAGAGGAGCTTGGTGCAGTTTTAAAATAAAGTTGGGTATCGTCAGCATAGCAATGAAAGGACAAATCATGGGGTAACATGTAAATGACAAAAAGAACTGGGCCAAGAACCGACCCCTGTGGAATGGCACACATGACAGGAAGTTGCCTGGACTTACAACCACCCAGTAGAACATATTCAGTCCTGTCAGCCAGGTAGGACGGGAACCACTGTGTAAGCCAGTGTATAAACCCAGACATAAATTTTTGTAATTTTTTTTTACTTTTATTGGTTGTCAAATACCCACCTCCATTCCCCAAACCCCTAAATACCCCATACTTGAAAATGAGGTCATAGGTCAACATTAGTACATTATCTGTGCTTCTGTCACCTTCATATGTATAAATGAATTCCTGTATTATCTGTCCCATATTCACCACTTCTGTCGTTAAAAGGTGCTGTATGCTATTGCGCAGGACCCTGTCTGTCTGCCCTGTTGTCTCCACTCTGCTCTTTCATTCTTAATCCATTACATCTCATGTAATGATTTGCTAATGGGCCTCTAGTAGTGAGGGTCTTGGGTTCTGGTACTGAGGGTCTTGAGTTCTAGTACTGAGGGTCTTGGGTTCTGGTACTGAGGGTCTTGAGTTCTAGTACTGAGGGTCTTGGGTTCTGGTACTGAGGGTCTTGGGTCTGCTACTGAGGGTCTTGAGTTCTGGTACTGAGGGTCTTGAGTTGAATTGAGGTCTTGAGTTATGGGTGGGGCCTAATAGAGAGTTAAGGCTGTGGGTGTGGCTTAGTAGAGGGGAGGTGAGAGGAGCCCAGGGGATGTTTTGGTTGGCCAAATATTGGCTGAGAGATCCAGGTTAGAAGAGCAGGTGAAACCCCATACAGGAGATCACGGACCATGCGGCTGCTGTTGTTTCTGAGCACTGCTTTGGTGTAATGTGTGTGAACCTCTGAAGTATTTCTGCCAATGTCTGAACACACCCTGTACATACAGTATTCATGCTATTCATCCCATAATCATTTGCACATGTCACTGTCGTCCACAGTTCCAGCAGAACCTGGACACCAGCAGTGGGACCTGCTGTGAGGCAGAGAGGCGAGTGTGAGATGGAGTGGAACCACAGAGATGCAGCAGTCTGTGGTTGGAGGGTGGAGATACACTGTATGTATTTGAGGAACCAACACTTCTCCTTTACACATTGTGACACAAACCTGTGCTAACATACATTTACTTCTCCCCTGTGACTACAATAGATGCTAACTTAAAACAGCTGAAAAATATTTCTCTCTCCCTCTCTCTCTCCTTCTCTCTCTCCTTCTCTCTCTCTCTCTCTCTCACAGTACACAAGAACCGTCTCACACTCGCAATGTGAATTCTACAGAGGGTGTAATGACCATGGGGTGTGTGTGTGTGTGTGTGTGTACACATTTGAGGGACAGAGAGTATTCTATGTATGCAGAGTGTTTTAAGTCAGTGGTTTCCCTCAGAAATGCATTCATGTCCGGCTGGTTAAGAGAGGATATTTCTGTGAGAGACATGTGGACTTTATTGGTCAAAGGTCTTTGAAAACACTCCTTATGAGCTAGTCAAACCAAGCTATTCACACACACACACACACACACACACACACACACACACACACACACACACACACACACACACACACACACACACACACACAGAAGAAGAGGATTCCAGATATATGATGTCCTAAACACCCTGTTTCTCTATGGAACCTTGTGAAAATATAATAACACATTTCACTGAAATAACACATTTATATATCAGAGTGCAGTGCAAGTCTCCACAATAAAAGTGATTTTTTCAGAACGAGGAACCCTTGCTTCCTCCACATCTTCCAGACCAGGTCTAGTCCCATTCCTTCAAACCGCATAATTTCACCTGGGCCATCTGTAAGGTAACACTGAAACACTGTGCCTCTCAGTCTAAATTAGATCACATCTAATCCTAGTCTACATTTAGATCATATCTAATCCTACTCTAAATTAGATCTGATCAAATCCTAGTCTACATTTAGATCACATCTAATCCTATTCTAAATTTGGTCTGATTTATTTATTTGTTTTTAGTTTTGATTAGATTTGATCTCATTTAGATCAGATCTAATTCAGATCTAAATTGCATCAGATCTAATTAAAATCAAAATTAGATCAGAAGTAATTCAGGTCTAAATTGCCACTGTCTGCTGAAATCCTTTTCATTGTAGAAAGAACCTTATATTATGTCTAGAAATCTAGTATGTAATATGTTTAAAAACAAAGGGTGATTTCTGCTGGGAAGTTAACAGAGTATGTTTCTTAGCAACAGCAAGTGTGCTAACTGTGGTCTAACTGAGGGAGTGACTGTTGGCCTCACTCTCAGGGCGGCTTCTTCAGGCTCCGCCCACTCAGTAATCGTGTTAGCCGCTGGCAAGCTCGGCCATGTCATGGTTTATGCTGAAGACATGCTTATCATTGCCCAAGTCAAACGCACCAGCGGGGGAAGACTGGATCGTTTGTTGGTGCTATGAAAGGGAAATGTCTGGCACCCATGAGATCAGGGGATGCCAGAGAAATGTTTAAATGTTGTTAAGGTGCAAAACGTGATCTTTTGTGTCAAGTGCTGTTTGAACTGGCACAGAACCTTTTTTATTTCATCCATATTCCCCTTTCTGGGATGGTCATAACTGCACACGGTGGATTAAAGACTTCTCTGTGTTCTGGTGCTGGAGATAACTGTCTGTGCAAACAAAGTCTAAAAACTCACCTCTAGTATCCTGTAAGATAAATAACCAAGATGGCCATGTGTGAGTGCTGAGACTGAATCTGACCTCAGTCACTATTCTGGATGTTGTGGAATTCTGTGGGAAGGACACCAATGTCTGCTAATGCTATGTGAAGTCTTATATGTATGCTAAATATACTATTACAAGATTTGAGTGATGCTACTGCATTTCTAGCTAGGACTGTTCCTACCCCCTCCCCCCCCCTCCCCTCTCCCCTCTCCCCCTCCCCTCTCTCGCCTCTCCCCTCCCCCTCTCCTCTCCTATTTCCTCTCTCTCACTCCCTTCCTCTTCTCTCCCCTCTGCCCTCTGGGAGATCACTGAACCATCACTGAACCATAGGTTGAGACTTGATTCAATTTTATCATCATAAAATAATACACATAAAAATATTTGCTGTCAGCACTGATCAAATTACGTTGGTGGAGATGGCAGTTGGGGTTAAGACAGGAGTTTTGCTCGTTTTCAGGAGGAGAACATGACTCTACACACCTGTGTGAGCTGCTGAGTGACCTGAACACTCAGGACGAGTGGAAAAATGTTTCCATTCTCCTCACTACATACCCTCCAACCAACCAAACCACAACCCATTGGCACACTACAGATGCCAATGCAGTGTTTGCACATCCACAGGCTAACAGCTTCGAGCTACAGGCCAACAGGGTAGAACACAGAGCAACAGTGTAGATCTACAGGCCAACAATGTAGAACTACAAATCAGTAGTGTAGAACTACAAATCAGTAGTGTAGAACTATTGGCCAACACAAGCAGGAAAACAGCCTGAACCTCTGACTAAAATGGACAGAAGTAAGAGTACAGCTTAACATGCCAGAGTTCAGGACAGGGTCAACAGGCTGCACAGTTACAGTCAGTGGTAGGTTTTGGACATGGACCAAGTAGTGATGTAAACATTCAGAAACCAACAAAGGAAACTTCAAAGGGACTTTTAAAAACATACTCAAATAATCAGGGGAGTGTGTATGTGTCCCTAATGAGTCCAGAAACAAGTACCAGGTGTTGAGAAGGTGTTGTCAGTGCCAACAATCAGTGTAGCAGCAAAGTCACATGCTGACAGGCCAAAGTAAAGAGAAATGGAAATGAAGGAGCGGCCATGGTGATTGAAGGAGGGGTCATGGCGAATGAGGGAGGTGCCATGGTGAATGAGGGAGGGGCCATGGTGAATGAGGGAGGGGCCATGGCGAATGAGGGAGGTGCAATGGTGAATGAGGGAGGTGCCATGGTGAATTAAGGAGGGGCCATGATGAATGAAGGAGGGGCCATGGTGAATGAGGGACAGTCCATGGCGAATGAAGGAGGGGCCAAGGTGAATGAGGGATGGGCCATGGTGAATAAAGGAGGGGCCATGGTAAATGAGTGCGGGGCAATGGCAAATGAAGGAGGGGCCATGGTGAGTGAGGGAGATGCCATGGTTAATGAAGGAAGGGCCATGGTGAATGAAGGAGGGGCCATGGTGAATGAAGGAGGGGCCATGGTGAATGAAGGAGGGGCCATGGTGAATGAAGGAGGGGCCATGATCAATGAGGGAGGGGCCATGGTAAATGAAAAAAGGGGCCATGGTGAATGAAGGAGGGGCCATTGTGAATGAGGTAGGGGCCATGGCAAGTGAAAGAAGGGGCCATGATGAATGAGGGAGGGGCCAGGGTGAATGAGGGAGCGGCCATGGTGAATGAGGAATGGGCCATGGTGAATGAGGGAAAGGTTCATAGTGATTGAAGGTATGGCCATGCCCAACAGCTTGTAAGGTTGTGTGCAGTAACTGTAACCCCATGCTTTTGTCGGCTGAGCTGACTACTAAACAATAAATCCCTTACATCAATTATGTTACATTAACATGTTCAGTAAGACCCATGGATGATAATGGCAGGTAATCCTGAATTACTGCTGTAGAAACACATACTCAGAAATGGAATGAGAATGTCAGTGAACCGTGAATTTTTCAACTGTAAAGTTCATAGCTATACTGGTTTATAGCTGTACTGAACTACAAATGACTGAACCTTAAATTCTGAACATTCTGAACAGTAAAGTACACAACTTTAAAGAACTGGACTATGCTGGGGATAAAATGGGAAAATGTAACTTTTAAATCTTTAAGCCAAAAGTCTGAAATGTGCGGGACTGGTTAGCACACTGGAGGTGTGTGGCACATCTCCGCCATCCTGAAGACAAATCTTGAAACATTACGGCACCTTTAGTAGGTTACACTTTAAATCCCCATCCACACCCTCCCATACACATGGCAAGAAAGTACCAAGCTGTATGCCCACATAGTCCCGCTTACACCCACACACAACCTAGCAGCTTAGCAGGGAGTGAAATGTCTGTTGATGTCCTAATCCTTGCAGATATCATATGCCCTTTGTAACCGTGTGCTGTGATCTGTGCTTCATGTCACACTGAATGACCTGCTCCTCATCTCCACACTGAACAACCTGCTCCTCATCTCCACACTGAACGACCTGCTCCTCATCTCCACACTGAACGACCTGCTCCTCATCTCCACACTGAACGATCTGCTCCTCATCTCCACACTGAACGACCTGCTCCTCATCTCCACACTGAACGACCTGCTCCTCATCTCCACACTGAGCGACCTGCTCCTCATCTCCACACTGAACGACCTGCTCCTCATCTCCACACTGAACGACCTGCTTCTCATCTCCACACTGGCTTCATTCAGCAACATCTGAAAGGGGTATGCACAAGTACATTAAGTTCAGTTATACTAATTTTTTAAATAATGAACATAGCAAGTTCTTAACCATTACCTCTAAGTCAAAGACTTGCAATGGTCTAGGACAGGGATGGGCAACTGGCGGCCCGCAAATAGATCAATAATAATTTAATAATTAAAAGAAAAAAACCCGATGGAGCAGGACTTTTTTGTTCTTGTCACGTAGGGCTACGCCCCCCTCTCCCGTGTCGGTGTTGTTCCTTGCCCGGTTATCCCGCCCTGCGTGTCTGTTGTCCTGGTTTCCCTCTGTCTGCCACGCCCGTGTCGTCATTGTGTTCAGCTGTGTCTAGTTTAGTCCTGTGTACTTGTATCTCTGTGTTTCGCCCGTTGTCGGTTATTTGTGGTTTGTTCGGTTTTGTGGATTATCTGTCATCGCTGTTCTGGTATTTTCCATCTCCGTTGTGTTTCTCCGTTGTGAATGGCTCTCCTGTTACGACTCCTGCCTGTCCTGTTGACCACTTGGACGGCTCTCCCGTTTTGACCCGAGCCTGTACAAACGACTTCGTCTACGGAATTCCCCTTATTAAATCTCGCTCTTCTCAGCGTTTGTGTCCACCTCCTCGCTCCGCAGCACACTACGTGTTAAAGTTCGTTGATATGAAGGAGTTCAAATTCCTTTTTGCACTTTTTTATTAAGCAAATGTTTTGTCTTTTGCAGAAAATAGATGTATGTTGGTGCAATAAACATACAGATCTGAATTCATTTAAAATGTGTTCTTACTGAGAATAATTTGTAGTCTTTCATATCCAATTATTTGAAGTGCGTGGTCATGTGGCCCTCCAATAATAGTGCTAAAAAAATTTAGGCCCTCTTTATCATGGAAGTTGCCCATCCCTGGTCTAGGATCCCTGTTTCTCCTCTTACAGGGCCTGTACTAAGCCCTTAAGAACACTTAAGACTTTGTGCAGTTGTCCTTGGAGCTGCATTAGAGCAGAAATATGAACTATGTGGTGGGATCCCTGGGTTGGGTAGAGAATCACTGTTCTAGAGCAGAGTGTGTTCTAGAGCAGGATGTGTTATGGAGCAGGGCAAGTTCTAGACCCGAGTGTGTTCTAGAGCAGGATGTGTTCTAGAGCAGGATGTGATCTAGAGCAGAGTGTGTTCTAGAGCAGTATGTGTTATGAAGCAGGGCAGGTTCTAGACCTGAGATGTGTTCTAGAGCAGGATGTGTTCTAGAGCTGAGCATGTTCTAGAGCAGAGTGTGTTCTAGAGCAAAGCGTGTTCTAGAGCCCCCAGTCTGTACGCAGCTTAAATGACAGCAGTAGGGAACATGTGCCGTTACTGGATGTTCTCCTGCAGCGTGGCTGGACGTGTGTAAACTGTAAAGGTCATAACGTCGTCACCACTCCTGCCTACTGTCTTCGAGCGGGGCATTAGTTCTGCAAGGACGAATACCACAGGTGGATGATTCATTTTGTTCAGATGACATCATTGACCCATATGCATCTGCATCTTTGTTTTGAGGTGTGACCCTGGCGGTTGCTTGATCTGTGCCAAGATGAAATATTAACTTTAATTTAATAAGCCTTAGGCCATGCGTTGGCTGTTGGTTAATCGTTTAATAACCTGTAAAACCATCAGATATGTTGGACTCATTACTTTGCAGCAAGCGGCTGTTGGATCTGCTGTGGGAGCCCATGTTGTTTTGATAATGCTGAATTGATGGATGCAGTGGTTGGCACAGGTGTGGGGGTGCGGGAGACCCCTCATCCTCCTCCAGCTCCTTCATCACTGTCAACCTGTCGCAATCCACACGGAGCCCCACAGCAGCCTAACCAGGACCAGACCCCAGACCTCCACCCCCTCCACCCCTCCTCTCTCCTCCACCCCCTCCATTCCCCTCCGCCCTGTGTCGCCCGCCCCTTCTTTCTGTCTCAAACTCTCTTCTTCTCCTCTGCCTCTATGCTACATTTGTAAATCATTTATTTCGCTTCGGTTTTCTCTCTGTCAGCCACCCACCCCCACCAGCCCCCACCCGCCCCCACCAGCCCCCACCCGCCCCCACCCGCCCCCACCCGCCCCCACCAGCCCCCACCAGCCCCCACCCGCCCCCACCAGCCCCCACCCGCCCCCACCCGCCCCCACCCACCCCCACCCGCCCCCACCAGCCCCCACCCTGCACCCTCCACGCCTCCAATGCTCAGATTTGCCTTGATCTGAAAGCAGCGTGGTCTGGAACTGGTTTCGCTGTGTTAGTCGTAGCATGCAGCTGCCTATCGGGGGAACACTTTGCACTTACAAGCTTCTTATTACCGACAGTGGAAGACCCCAGCAGTGCGAAGACTGCAAGAGCTACACGCTGTAACTCAAGACCACACGGTGAAACTTTTAACTTCTGCTACAGTAAACACGGCAGTCGTCTCCAAACAGGAAGCACCAATTACGTTGTTTTTCTCTACGCTGACAGACATCCTTTTAATGAGAAAGGGAAAGAATCCAGCAGGCGGTAAAATGGCGGCCCACCAACGCAGCAGTCATCATGGTTTTCTCGTTTAGCTGATTTGTGAGGTCAGCAGATTTCTGCTGCAGTAGCTGGTGTCCTGTGCTTAAGCCTCTGGTAAAGATTTTACATTATCACTTTAACTCGGACTAAATGCCCTTTCTATTTTTAATGAGAGACGGAGGGCCAAGAGGGGTGGGGTGGGGGGGGTGGCTATGGTGCAGACGAGCTATAAATTATACATGCAAAATCATGCTTGTCAAAGCCAGATGCCATCGACCATGATCTCACCACCTCACCATCTCACCATCTAACCACCTCACCATCTAACCACCTCACCATCTCACCATCTCACCACCTCACCATCTCACCATCTAACCACTTCAACATCTCACCATCTCACCACCTCACCACTTTACCATCTCACCACCTCACCATCTCACCATCTAACCACCTCACCATCTCACCATCTCACCACTTTACCATCTCACCACCTCACCATCTCACCATCTAACCACCTCACCATCTCACCATCTCACCATCTCACCACCTCACCATCTCACCATCTAACCACCTCACCATCTCACCACCTCACCATCTCACCATCTAACCACCTCACCATCTAACCACCTCACCACCACCCCATCTCACCACCTCACCATTTCATCATCTCACCATATCACTACCTCACCATCTCACCATCTCATCGTCTCACCATATCACCATCTCACCATCTCACCACCTCACCATCTCAACACCTCACCATCTCACCATCTCACCACCTCACCATTTCACCATCTCAACACCTCACCACCTCACCATCTCACCACCTCACCATCTCACCATCACAACACCTCACCACCTCACCATCTCATCGTCTCACCATATCACCACCTCACTATCTCACCATCTCATCATATCACCATCTCACCACCCCACCATCTCATCATCTCATCATCTCACTATCTCACCACCTCACCACCATACCATATCACCATCTCACCATCTCACCACCTCACCATCTCACCATCTCACTACCTAACCATCTAACCATTTCACCATCTCACCTCCTCACCATCTCACTATCTAACCATCTAACCACCTCACCACCTCACCATCTCAACACTTTGAACACAGACTGAAGACTGAAGAGGCATTGTTTCATTATGATAAAGGTTTGTGAATAAGTCTTCGGAGGCGCCCACAGAAATGTGTCTACTCTGAGCGCTCAGTAAGGTGGTGCTCTCAAGCTCCATCTTAGTCCGGTGGTCCTGGACATGAGGACACATACACACACACACACACACACACACACACACACACACACACACACACACATACACATAAAAAAGTGAAACAGGCCAACAGAGATAGAAACAGAGAGAGACAAAGAGAGAGAGAGAGAGCATGACAGAGAAAGACAGAGAGAGAGACAGAGAAATAGAGAGTAAAAGAGAAAGACATAGAGAGAGAGAGAGAGAAATACACACACCAGTCATGTTTCTATATTCCCTTCGATCTTCCCTTAACTGGATTGATCAGCACTATGGGCTCCGGTCTTCCCTTAACTGGATTGATCAGCACTATGGGCTCCGGTCTTCCCTTAACTGGATTTTCTTGTTATGATAAACTGTTTGGTGAACAATGCTATAAACTGCCATGGAAACACAAGACTTGTTAGACGAGGCGAAGATGAGGTAGTTTTAAAACAGTGTGTCTGTACGTCATCTCCTCCCTCGCTCAGCACACAGCCCAGCTGTGATGAAGCACAGCCTGCTTCAATTTAGTCACCTCTGCACAACACAGTTATAAACAAATTTCTCAAAGTTGTCTTCTGGTCACTAGCAGGTAGACTAGTGAAAGTCCTGAGTAAAGGCTCAGCAACTCAGAGGGACACGGACCCAGTCTTAACCATACAGGGAACCCACAAAGATAGAAAAGGTTTAGTGAATAAATGTTTCAGAGCCCACAGCCTTTCAGAAATCAGTGAGCATCTTTTGGCCGCCTTGTCTGGGTGTGCTGTTACTGGGGCGTACTCATGCTGGTCTCAAATCAGAGGCAGCAGTACAGGTCTCAGATTAGCGAGCACTGGTGGATGATCGGAGGCTAGGCAGGACTGGCTGGATTAGACCCATTGCACAGGGCACAGGAGTGTGTGCAGGGACCTTCCTTAATACGCACATGGACTCAAAACATTAGATGTGTGTGGATGTGTGTGCAGGGTGTGTGTGTGCATGTGTGTAGGGTGTGTGTGCAGGCCGTGTGTGCATGTGTGTGTAGGGTGTGTTTTAAAGCTATAAACACTTTGGCTAGAGGATCAAAGCACTGGAATCTGCACTAATTGAAGGTCGGGCCCAAACGTAAATGCAATTACAAGTTAGTCTGTCTCTGTCATCAATGTGTGTGTGTGTGTGTGTGTGTGTGTGTGTGTGTGTGTGTGTGTGTGTGTGTGTGTGTTCACATACTCATGCAATCATTAGGTAAATTTAAATGAGTGCATACAGTGCTTATATACACACATGAAAGCACTTTTACACATTTGTTCACTCCTACACAGTGAAAAAGTGAAGACACTGTTACACATATGTGCACTCCTACATCTGCAGTAATCTGAGGATTTCAGATTGTGGATTTTGTAGGAAATGTGCCCATCATAGGTTGTTGTTAATCCCACTGAGCTGGGACATTCCTACAGAGCAGTGCTCTCCACACTCATGGTTGTCTGTGCAAAGCCACAACTTGCCCTACTTCCCACAACCAAATCATGTCAAAAAGCAATTAATATACCTCCATCAGTCTACCAAAGGGCATGGCCCTCACCTCTCTCTCCCTCTCTCTATCCTCTCCCTCACTCTCTCTCCCTCTCTCTCATCTCCCTCTCTCTCTATCTCTCTTTCTCTCTCCCTCGCTCTCTCTCCTCTCCCTGCTCTATTCTTCGTCCATCGAGCAGTGGTTTCCCTGAGGTCCTGGTGGTCAGATGTGGTTTTCGGGGCACAAGGACTCAGACTGTGGCCAGTGTGGTCTTATACTTCTCCCAGTAAAGCACTCAGGAGAGAAGAGAGAGAGGGAGAGAGAGGGAGAGAGATAGGGCGACAGAGACAGAGAGAGAGAGACAGAGACGGTGAGGGAGAGAGAGAAAGACTGAGAGAAGGAGAGAGAGAGACAGAGTGAGGGAGAGAGACCACAGATATCCAGTCTTAGTCTTCTAATACAGCATCCATCTAACCATCACTTTTGTACAAGATGGCCATGTGGGATGGGTCTTGGGTGTGGCTGTCCCTGTGCTCCTGTGTGCTGTCCAGGAGGATGTGAGCTCAGTTTACTGTGGTTACATCCAGACATGATGACATAGCCAGAACCTTTAGACAAAAGTCAATTTTAGACCAAATATTTATCGCTAATCTCTCATTTCCAGCTCTGCGATCGGAGGAGGAAGTCATTTTAAAGGA
Source organism: Brachyhypopomus gauderio (assembly GCF_052324685.1). Taxonomy (NCBI): domain Eukaryota; kingdom Metazoa; phylum Chordata; class Actinopteri; order Gymnotiformes; family Hypopomidae; genus Brachyhypopomus; species Brachyhypopomus gauderio. Next base: position 15,202,992 of record NC_135225.1, on the reverse strand, counting down.
CGTTTTTAACAGCTCCATGTTTATTCTTCAGCATTTGCCTCTTGGCAGATGCCGTAGGAAAGTTGAGGAAGGTTTTGGCAAGCTGAGCTTTTCATGATGAAAGAGGCAAAAATAAATGTACAAGTCATGCATTTATGAACCAGCAAAGGGAAAGACTCCCCTCCCCGACCACATGGACGTGGCTGTAGAGCTGCCCAATGTGTGTGTGTGTGTGTGTGTGTGTGTGTGTGTGTGTGTGTGTGTGTGTGTGTGTGTGTGTGTGTGTGTGTACTGCTGTCTTCCTAGAGTGTGTGTGTGTGTGTGTGTGTGTGTGTGTACTGCTGTCTTCCTAGAGTGTGTGTGTGTGTGTGTGTGTGTGTGTGTGTGTGTGTGTGTGTACTGCTGTCTTCCTAGAGTGTGTGAGTGTGTGTGTGTGTGTGTGTGTGTGTGTGTGTGTGTGTGTGTGTGTGTGTGTGTGTGTGTACTGCTGTCTTCCTAGAGTGTGTGAGTGTGTGTGTACTGCTGTCTTCCTAATGTGTCTTCACAGTGAGTGTGTGTGTGTGCCACTGTCCTCACAGTGTGTGTGTTTGTGTGTGTATGTGTGTATCTGTGCCAGTCTTCACAGTGAGTATGTGTCTGCCACTGTCTTCATAGTGTGTGTGTGTGTGTGTGTGTGTGTGTGTGTGTGTGTGTGTCTGTGTGCCACTGTCTTCCTAAAGTGTGTTTGTGTATGTGTGCCACCATCTTCACAGTGAGTGTGTGTGTGTGTATATATACCGCTGTCTTCATAGCATGTGTGCTGCTGTCTTCACATCTGTGTGTGTGTGTGTGTGTACTGCTGTCTTCCTAGAGTGTGTGTGTTTGTGTGTGTCTGTGTGTGTGTGTTTGTGTACCGCTGTCTTCCTAGAGTGTGTGTCTCTGTGTGTGTGTGTGTGTGTGTGTGTATGTGTGTGTGTGTGTGTGTGTGTGTGTGTGTACCGCTGTCTTCCTAGAGTGTATCTGTGTTTGTGTGTGTGTGTGTGTGTGTGTACCGCTGTCTTCCTAGAGTGTATCTGTGTGTGTGTGTGTGTGTCTGTGTGTGTGTGTGTGTATATGTGTGTACTGCTGTCTTCCTAGAGTGTCTTCACAGTGAGTGTGTGTGTCTGCCACTGTCTTCACAGTGAATGTGTGTGTGTGCCACTGTCCTCACAGTGTGTGTATGTGTGTGTGTGTGTGTACCGCTGACTTCTGCCTTGTGTGTGTGTGTGTGTGTGTGTGTGTGTGTGTGTGTGTGTGTGTGTGTGTGTGTGTGTGTGTGTGTGTATGTGTGTGTGTATGTGTGTATCTGTGCCACTGTGAGTGTGTGTCTGGCACTGTCTTCATAGTGTGTGTGTGTGTGTGTGTGTGTGCGTGTGTGTGTGCCACTGTCTTCCTAGAGTGTGTGTGTGTGTATGTGTGTGTGTGTGTGTGTGTGTGTGTGCCACCATCTTCACAGTGAGTGTGTGTGTGTGTGTGTGTACTGCTGTCTTCCTAGAGTGTGTGTGTGTGTGTGTGTGTATGTGTACCGCTGTCTTCCTAGAGTGTGTGTGTGTGTATGTGTACCGCTGTCTTCCTAGTGTGTGTGTGTGTGTGTGTGTGTGTGTGTGTGTGTGTGTGTGTGTGTGTGTGTGTGTACCACTGTCTTCCTAGAGAGTATCTGTGTTTGTGTGTGTGTGTGTGTGTGTGTGTGTGTGTGTGTGTGTGTGTGTGTGTACCGCTGTCTTCCTAGAGTGTCTTCACAGTGAGTGTGTGTGTGTGCCACTGTCCTCACAGTGTGTGTGAGTGTGTGTACCGCTGTCTTCTCCGTGTGTGTGTTTGTGTTTGTGTGTGTGTGTGTGTATCTGTGTATCTGTGCCACTGTCTTCACAGTGAGTGTGTGTCTGCCACTGTCTCCATAGTGTGTGTGTGTGTGTGTGTGTGTGTGTGTGCCACCATCTTCACAGTGAGTGTGTGTGTGTGTGTGTGTGTGTGTGTGTGTGTGTGTGTGTGTGTGTGTGTGTGTGTGTGTGTGTGTGTGTGTGTGTGTGTATGTACCGCTGTCTTCATAGCATGTGTGCTGCTGTCTTCACATCTGTGTGTGTGTGTGTGTGTGTGTGTACATCTATCAGGTCAGGTGGTTAAACACATGAGAAACAAAACACATGAAAATCATATTTATAAAAAAAATGTAACCAGAAAATTGATAAAATTGTTTAACATTCATCATTAAATTTTGCAATGTGAGAAAAATAAGTATAATAAATTTTTGGAGAAATGTGTAGTGTGTGAAGCAGTGTAGTCAGAGCTGCAGGGAGTAGGGTGTGTTTGAGAGATTGATTTCCTCAGGCCCTCGCTGACAGCATGAAGAGAAAGCAGTCATAATTCTACACAGCAGGAGTATTACATTCCTGTATCGCTGTCAGCTACATTAAGTCACTTCCTGGATCTAAACACTATTAGCGGAGCAGGCTGAACTGTCATTAGTAAATCAATGAAGATGATGGTTTGTGATGGGCAGAAGGCAGAGATCTCTCACAAACACGACTGTAGGCTTCAGTGTAACTGCTGGGCCTGTTCAAAAGGATGGACTGTACCCTGGCGGAAGGCCTGTACCCGGGGGAAGGACTGTACCCCAGAAAGACTGTATCCCACAGGAATGCCTGTACCCGGGGGAAGGACTGTACCCCAGAAAGACTGTATCCCACAGGAAGGCCTGTACCCTGGGGGAAGGACTGTACCCCAGCGGAAGGTCTGTATCTCGGAGGAAGGGCTGTACCCCAGTTTGTCTCTCATCTCTTGCAACCTAGTCTAGGGTTTAGGCCACAACACGGTGTGATGGGAATAGCAGCAAACCAGAAACCCAAAAGTGTTAGACCAGCAATGGTGTATCTACAACATATTACAATAGAGACAATACAAAGACTCAGGAGGTCTCAGGAAGTACATGGAGCAGACCCAGCATCACACTTCAGAGAGAGACACACACACCACACACACACACACCAAACACACATCCACAACACACACACACACACATCCACCACACACACACACCACTCACATACCACACACACACACCAAACACACATCCACCACACATACACATCACTCACACACCACACACACACACCACTCACACATCCACCACAACCACCATTCACACACCACACACACATCCACCACACACACACCACTCACACACCATTCACACACCACACACACACCACTCACACTCCTCACACACATCCACCACACACACACACCAAATACACAGCACTCACACATCCACCACACACACACCACTCACACACCATTCACACACCACACACACACCACTCACACTCCTCACACACATCCACCACACACACACACCCACCAAATACACAGCACTCACACATCCACCACACACACACCACTCACACCATTCACACACCACACACACACACACCACTCACACACCACACACACACATCCACCACACACTCACACACAAACACACCACACACATACCACACACACACCCCACACCCACCATACACTCACCATACCCCCCCCCCACACATATGCACACACACACACAAACCACACACACCCATGTCATTATCCCAGCTCCATGTCTCCCCACCCCACCAGAATGTGCTTGTGGGAAGATTCCAGCATGACCCCAGGAAAACCAGGAACACTAGACCATGGGGCAGGAGTCAGTGCACATGGTTTACAGGACAAACAAACAGAAGAAATACACAAAGAAAAAAATGCTGTCAGTGGGGGGGGGACGCTGGAGATTTAAATTGTTCTTTCTGTTAAATTGTTCTTTCTAAATCTTTCTGTTTAAATTGTTGTTGTTGTCATGGTGACCGGTGTCGGCCAGAGGAGGATGGGTTCCCCCCCTGAGTCTTGGTTCCTCTCAAGGTTTCTTCCTCATGCAAAAAAACTAGGGAGTTTTTCCTTGCCACTGTCGCCCTTGGCTTGCTTACTGGGGGCTAGGACTCGGCACTTGTAAAGCTGCTTTGTGACAACAACTGTTGTAAAAAGTGCTATATAAATAAAATTTGATTGATTGATTGATTGATTGATTCAGATTGTGGGGGATTTTGAATGTGCACTCTGTGGTTTTGCTGTTGTCTGTTCAGCATAAATGTATCCATGTGTCTAGGACCAGCGTGTCCAGTGCCAGTGTGTCCAGTACCAGTGTGTCCAGTACCAACGTGTCCAGTACCAGTGGACACTTGCACTAATCTTTAAGCTCCTCTCGCTTCTGTAGTGATCAGCCATCTTTACTTAGAACAGCCCTCTCTTCACCTAACATACATACACATACATACACACACATACATACATACATACACACACACACACACGGATACACACACACTATACATATCATACACACACACACTCACACTAGGTTTATCTTCTCATATGGTGGTAATTGGATCAAAAGTGATGTTCTTTTTTTCTGAGGGAAGACACTGATGTGAAAAATAAGTTCAGCTGTTAAATCCTGCATGAACCTCTGGAACAGATTAGCTCCTGTCAGACAGTGTGTGTGTGTGTGTGTGTGTGTGTGTGTGTGTGTGTGCGTGTGTGTGTGTGTGTGTGTGTGTGTGTGTGTGTGTGTGTGTGTGTGTGTGTGTGTGTGTGTGTTGAGGGGCGATTAGGTCCTGAAGACATTCATGCTGTGTCTGAGATGGTCTCTACTGTGGATTTGTATAGTGGGTGGGGCATCCATATATGGTGGGATGAGTCTCCATGCATGGTGGGAGGGGTCTCCATATATGGTGGGATGAGTCTCCATATATGGTGGGATGAGTCTCCATATATGGTGGGATGAGTCTCCATATATGGTGGCTGGAGTCTCCAGCACCTCCATCATCCTCTGATGATGTGCACTGTAAACCCTGAAACAGAGAAACAGCATGTATACAACCAATCCTGCAGAGAGGGTGTCCTGTCAAATTCCTGAGATTTATTTAAAAGGGTCTTTAGGCTCCAGTCTCTCTTGGATTCATTTGCTGTACTAAATGTGTTTGTCCCAGCGTGTGCGTTTAAATATTAACGGATGTCGTCAGTCCCGTTCTGTGCTAATGTCCTGCAGTGCCCCATTAATACAGGACTCTCTGGAGAGAAGCATCCTCTCACACTCACTTCATTCACATTAGGGTCCGTCCTTCAGTCACGGTTAAATGATCACGGCAACAGCAAGAGGGATTTATTACCCCCCGCTGTGCTCTTACGACTCATAATCAACACTCACTTCTGCCATTAGCTACTTTAGCTCTGTGTCCCTACAACATGGGATTCAATCTGTTTTTCATAATATATTAGAAAAATATTCCATTCTGAATCAGCTATGGCACTAACATTCTCAGTTCATAGATCAATGTAACAGATACACCATGAAAAGGAAACACACACATAACATCTTGGATTAAAGACAGTCTTCATTTTATCTGTTCAGCACTTATTAGAAATAATATCTCAGCCTCTTTTTTATATGAGTCATTAAATGCTGCTGTAAAGGTTTTTCCAGAAAGTTTTGTCACTTTTAATACTGTAACTATTGTAACTGCTGTGATGTGGTGAGGTGGCCCAGTAAGACCGCTACTCAGAGCTCAGTTTAGCCTTCACAGCTGGGCACAACCCACTAACACTTCTGCAAGTGTTAGTAACTTCCTCACAGCCGTGGAGATACTGGGAGGATGTGTGACGCCAGACCTGACGCTGTTCTCAGACGCTCTGCCATGGTCTGCTCTGTCAGACGCTCTGCCGTACACAGGCCTAGAGCGTTCACTTCAGAGGGCCTCTCTTCACCCTCTCTGGTAGCTCCATCCATCTTCTCTACAGCAGAAGAGATGAAAGAGGCATGGCACCTCGCCCTCTACCAATCAATGCCATTAACACTGCCCCTTCCCCCCTGCAGGGTGGGGCTCATCTCCCGGGTCAGACAGAAGGCCGGCCCACGCTCAGATCATTCACCCATGTACGGATTTGGGCCAAGTTCAAGGTCATGGGGTCAGAGGTTGAATTTCTAGGGAAAAGCTCCCAGCTGTGCGGGGGTGTGTGAGGCGGCTGGGGCGGTCAGCATGTCCGTCTGGGCGGTTGGGAGGTCATGACCTCTGGCTTTGTGCTTAATAGCGAGTGGCTATGTCCTGATGGTCTCGTGGTCGGCACGAGTTGGGGCCAAGCTGGCTGAGAGGGGACGCGTAACACAACACAATGGAGTGCACTGTTAGTCCAGCGTAGTGGCCAGAGAAGGTCAATGCTGGGCCACAGGTCTCCACACGCGGCCTAGAGCTTCAACGAGACCTGCCCTGTCAGACAGACATTCGAGACATTTATTGCTAACACTAATGCCTCTCCAAATGTACAAGAGGGTTACAGTGTCAGCCATGTATAGAACTAAGCTGAGGTGTGATGGGAGGAACCGAATGAGACAAGACCCAATGAAACAGGACTGAATGAGACAGGACCGAATGAGACAGGACCGAATGAGTCAAGAGTGAATGAGTCAAGAGTGAATGAGACAGGACCGAATGAGTCAAGACCGAATGAGACAGGACCGAATGAGACAGGACTGAATGAGACAGGACCGAATGAGACAGGACCGAATGAGTCAAGACCGAATGAGACAGGACTGAATGAGACAGGACAGAATGAGTCAAGACCAAATGAGACAGGACTGAATGAGAAAAGACCGAATGAGACAGGACCGAATGAGACAAGAGCGAATGAGACAGGACCGAAAGAGACAGGACCGAATGACCCAATCCCTGGCCTAATCCCTGGCCTAAACCCTGACCTAAACCCTAACATAACTAACGCATAAGTTTGCATTTGTGTGAGAATTTAATGGGCGTCTGATTGTGATTGGTCTGTGATTGTGGTGGATGTCTGATTGTTATGGCTGTCTGAATGTCACAGGTGTCATGTGATGGAACACCACACCACCAAACCAGTATTAAGAACATTCCATCTGATTGTGATGGCTATGTGATTGTGACGGGAGTGTGATTGTGATAGCTATCTGATTGCCATCGGTGTGTGATCTTGTAATGGGTGTGTGATCCTGTAATGGGTGTGTGATCTTGTAATGGGTGTGTAATTGTCATGGGTGTTGGTTTGTCATGTGATGGAAAAACACAACACAAGACCAGTATTACATTCTGCACAATCATCAAACAAAAAACTCAAAATGCTGAGTGTGGCCTGATTGGTTAGCATGATTGGTTAGCCTGATTGGTTAGCATGATTGGTTAGCATGAGTGGTTAGCATGATTGGTTAGTATGAGTGGTTAGCATGATTGGTTAGCATGAGTGGTTAGCATGATTGGTTTGCCTTCATTGGCTCAATTGATTCATTGTGCGTTGTCATCCTTTCACCTCTTTGAAAGCTGCAAAAGAAAGTGTAGCTATGTTTGTGTGTGTGGGCGCGCATGTGTGTTTGCCTGCATGTGTTTTTGTGTGTGCGCTTGTGTGCGTTTTTGTGTGTGTGTGTGTATGTGTGTGTGTGTGTGTTTACCACCCAGAAGTATCAGGTACTCAGTCACACAATCCCAGTTTCAGTTACAGACCAGTCTGGGTGTAACTTGTATTGTATAATGTGTTAGTGTAAATGTATAAATGTAAATAGTGTAATTGTATTCTGTTGCAGATTAAAACACCCTGAGTGGAGTAAGAAGGGAGACACATACACACACACACACACACACACACACACACACACACACAGAGAGAGATTACTCATGACCTGATAAAAACACCCTGATTGCAGTAGGAGAGGAACCTTCTCACTGGGAATTCACTGGTTTGAGCTCCTGTGATGTCACAGCCATCTGTGTCTAGGAGTCCAAAGGAGCAGATTAACACCTTGGCTGGGAGGGTTTTTTGACTCCACCCCCTTGTCTGTTTGGCACTAGTAAATTGTTGCCATCTCTATTTTCCTCCTGATGAGGGTGGTTAGCGTTGTCCTCCCAATGTCCACTGCCCAGACAGTTCAGAAAAACATGAGGAGGGGCTTGAATCTCAGAGGAGGAGGGGCATGACAGTATCAGAACTGAACCCTAACCCTAGCACTGGGTCAGAACTGAACCCTAACTGAACACAGTGAAATGAACACAGACTGAAGTGGCCATGATAACCTTGGTCTAATTGTGCAGTCAAAACGGGAGTTCTCTGGGTCAGATTTATATAAAACAGGAATAAGGGCAGGACAAGAATGTGAAAACAGACACAGGAGAAGGGCAGAGTCACAACGTTTTATTTCCTCTCTCCCTCCTCTCCAAAACAGAAATTATACAGCTACATCAACCACATCCCCTCCTATTACACACAGCCAGACCTATGGAGGAAAGAGAGGGAAAGAGAGAGGGAGTGAGAAAGGGAGAGAGAGAGGGAGAGAGATAGAAGGAGACAGAGAGAAGAGAAAAAGAGAGAGAGAGAGGAAGAGAGAATTTTTAGGAGTGTGCAGGTCATGGGTCCAGTGTTCAGGAAACCACTGCGAGATAAGGAATGTTCTGATCCTGGAACACTCAGACTGTTCTGAGTTTGGAATATTCTGAGTGTTCTGAGTTTGGAATATTCTGAGTGTTCTGAATTTGGAATATTCAGTCTGTTCTGAGTTTGGAACACTCAGACTGTTCTGAGTCCGGAATATTCAGTCTGTTCTGAGTTTGGAATATTCTGAGTGTTCTGAGTTTGGAATATTCTGAGTGTTCTGAATTTGGAATATTCAGTCTGTTCTGAGTTTGGAATATTCTGAGTGTTCTGAGTTTGGAATATTCTGAGTGTTCTGAATTTGGAATATTCAGTCTGTTCTGAGTTTGGAACATTCTGTGTTTGGTCCAGTGTTCAGGAAACCACTGTGAGATAAGCAATGTTCTGAGTTTGGAATATTCTGAGTGTTCTGAGTTTAGAATATTCTGAGTGTTCTGAGTTTGGAATATTCTGAGCGTTCTGTGTTTGGAATATTCTGAGCGTTCTGTGTTTGGAATATTCTGGGTGTTCTGAGTTTGGAATATTCTAAGTGTTCTGAGACTGGAACATTCTAAATGTTCAGAGTTTGAAATGAAAACATTCTTCCTTTTCTTCATACCTTTCTCCTTCTTAATTTCTCTTTTATGTCCATCCTCATATTTCCCACCAAGTTCCAAAATACGTTTTTTTTAAGACAAACCTCTAGATGCAAATTTAACAGTTTACAGGCCTGTCAGAAGATTTCAAAAGAATCAAAATAATTGCTAGTTTTTTCAGGCAATACCAAACTATTCATTATTACTCTTCAAGACAACAAAACCCCAATTCTGATGCATACTTAAACATATAATCTTTGAAGAAACATATAATCTAGTAGATACCGTCTATAATAACCTACAATCCAGTTTCATATTCTAAAACCCCTGGGATATGAAACTCATTGTGTCTGTGGACATATATCACATGACAATGAAAAGAAACTCAAGCTATTATGGACACTACTGACTCCCAAAACACAACTTCCTGTTGACCTTGGTCATGTGACCAGAAGTAGGAAGTTGGCTTTTCTCCTGCTGCTGGTCTTGGTTAGTGTCTGGTTAGTTCTTCATGGCCAGCATGGACTCTGCTATGCTCTGTTGCAGCCCTCACTGCCCACAGAGATTTCACTGAACAATAGCCCGGCGCTAACTCTGAACACACACTGCACACAAACGACAGACCTCCAGGCAGACTACGTCCGGTCAGGATTACATAATGAAAACACAGGCAGAAGTATTTCTGTTCCTGGTCTGTTGGTTGGTCTGGCAAGGACGACTCTTTTGTCAGATACAGGACCTGCATTGCCAGGAGAACAGTGCTAGAGTTCCATATTCAGAGGAATACACATTTCGTCCACATACACTAGTGTCACACCCGACTATGGGCTTGGCTCACATCCTATGCGACGACACCATTCCGCTACATCTTCTTAAACTCTCAGGACTCTCAAACCTTCTTCATCTCAGGACTGCTTGTATCTTTCAGAAATGTCTTCTTTGCAAAAGCTAAATAAATGTATGACTTAAGTGCAGGACTGAGGTGACATGCAGAAGAGCAGAGGATCATGGGAACTCATCTCACTCAGCATGTCTCACTCTCTTGGATGGTGAATATCCTGAATTCTGAACATGTCATCAGCTGGAGAGAGAAGCGTGAAATGGGGGAGTGAAGTTGGTGGATGAAGAAGGTCTTGGGAAACTCACTTCTGGGTCCACTGTGTAGCTCCCTTCTTCATATTGCAATGTCTGGAGTCTCTGTCTGTAGTATCATGCCGGTAGTGTGTGTCTGTAGTGTCTGTCTCTAGTGCCATGTCTGTAGTGTCTGTCTGTAGGATCATGTCTATAATGTTATGTCCGCAGGTCTGCAGTTTGTCTTTAGTGTCATGTCTATAGTGTTAAGTCTGGGTTGTAAGGAATCAGGGTCTGGTTGATAAGGATATCTTTCTTCCCCAGATGAATCACTGGCTGGATAGTGAAAGCCTGCACACACACACACACACACACACACACACACACATATATATATATATATATATATATATATATATATATATATATATATATATATATATATATATATATATATATATATATATAACCTTAACTCTAGATCTGCAGTATTCACATTTCAGTGTTTTACACAAGGACCGTTATCTCCTCTTCCACATCACATATGAACGGCCTTCACAAATACAAATAACAGACTCAATACCGCCCTCTTGTGGTTTCTTGTAAAATACATTCACGTTCTGCTGATTCGGTCTTGCAACGTTCGTAATTGAAGTTTTAAACCCTTAAGATAGTGTTTAGCTTATGTGTTTTCATAATGAAAGGTATGTAAACCAAGTGACGAATGAGAAATATTGAAAGAAATGTGGTGTTATTGGTGTGATTTATTCTGCCATAAAAATGTTATTTAATTTACTTTATGTTTAATAAATGCAATAATAATAGATATACACCTGTATTGCTGTGTGTATTTTAAAATGTATGCATTTTAACTAATTTATCTTCCTGTGGGGAGATAGATAGATAGATAGATAGATAGATAGATAGATAGATAGATAGATAGATAGATAGATAGATAGATAGATAGATAGATAGATAGATAAGAAGACAAAATCGTGAAAATCATTTCATGTCTCATGCAGTGCGCTTGTTTATTTTGGTCTTGTGATTTCTGGTTCTTGAGTGTAAATTACATGTCGCCACCATTAAATATTAAACCCAATCAGTGCTTAATTATTGATGCCAATGCCTTTAATGCAGAGGTGCCTCTGGTACTCCAGGCAGCTGGTGAAAAGCTTTCTTGCATTAGTGTATCGTTGAGGTTAGGGCCTTCAGCCACGAATCCTGCCCAATTCTCTTTGGTTTCAGGATTGACGATCACAGGAAGTCGGTAAAAGAGAGGAAAGCAGAGGACTGTGTCATCTTGGGCAGTTATGACCACTTGGAGGGGAGTAAGTGCCTCAGAAACCACAGCAGAGTGCCGCCTGCAGACCTGAAGACTCTCCAAGCACTGTGAGCATCTGTAACAATTACTGTGGAGTGGTGGGTGAGCTTGAGGAAGGTGGTTTCCCACAATGCTTTGGGAGACAGTAGATAGCTCTTTCTTCTTCTGATGGAAGGTGTGTGTGTGTGTGTGTGTGTGTGTGTGTGTTAGGTTTCTCACAAATCCCACTCAATTGAGTTCATATTATTACATGTAATCAAACAATAATCAGAGAATGATGTTTCAGCTTTCCTGATCATGTTTTAAACTTTTGTTTGTTTGTTAGTTGAATTTGCCAAGCACCATATAAACAATTATCATTTTCCCTAAAAACTGATTCCTGCATAAAAGCATCCCATCATCTAGTATGTGGCACGTTTTCAGTGATGAGGGTCTTTTAGATTTGCTGCTTCAACTCCTGAAACAGAATGACATGTTCATTCAGTGTCAGTCAGACCTGCTCCATATGTATCATTTTCCAAAACTTTGTATCATTATCCAAAATTCACTCATACATTCTCAGTGATGACACTAGAAAAATCTTCCTAGAAAGCTGCCACTAAATATTGTATATATAACTGCACAGTGAATGTCAGGACACAGCCACAGCCACAATGCACCACACTGACAATCAGTTTCTGCACTTACAAACCCATAAAGCCCATACAAACCCAAACTCTAAATCTAATCCTAACCCTAATCCTGTGGTGAGGGCTGCCATTGTAATTTCATAAAACCTAACCCTAAGCCTAGACTAACATTAACACCCATACCATAAAGTGTAATTAAGTCTCCTGATCACTAAAGCTCTCAGTATGATGTAAAGATCGTTGTCATGCTACATGGCTCTAGATACTCTAACCCCCAGAATTCCCAGCAAACCTACCTCCTCACTATTAGCCTGCACCTGTTTCTTATGATCTACCCCTATAAAGGAACTAGTGCTTTCACTCTTTGGAATGTATTGCTGACTACTCACCCAGCATACCAAGTGCTAATTTGTTTATATGTGTTTATTATTTACAGTGATTTCGTTTTGACCTTGAACTTGAATCTCGTCTCTGTACTTTTACTGCTCCCATGGTTCAGGACTGTATGACAACTGTCAATCTTGTCCTAACAGTAAAACCATAAAACAAAGTCTGCAAATGTCTGTGGTTTGTCATGTAGCCTACATAACAAAATACTTGCCTACTAGACATATAGCAGAACCAGAGAGCATGGCTCACATGATCTCTGTCCAGGGACATCTCCTTAGACAGCTCGAGTGACGCTTTGCCATAGAGCCTGCTAGAGTGTTCCAACATATGGAGACAGCACTTCTCTCAATGGCCTGAAGACCGAAGTTATGCAGGAACCAGCCTGGAAGGACGAAGGACTGTCCCTGGATCAGCTAACCTTCCCTTCCCTCTTCCCTCACCGTTAGAATCAGCAATCCTCCTTCACACAGACACCCAGTGATCACCATGCCACTGACCAAGGTGAGAGAGGGTGGAAATTCGACATGGACAGTGTGACTCTTCACAGCTAACCCCTGAAAAGAGATGTAAATGGTTTGAACAAGGGTCATGTCTATATTCTGACATGGCGGGACACGTCGTAAGGGAGTGTCCACAAACTCCATGCGGAAAACAGTCTACCTCCCTGCACAGACTCAGGCCAGAATCTCAAGGCCACACAACTGTAGTTACTGTCATCAATCATTTCCCAAGAGGGAAAAACTTCATTCCATTCTCCGCTTCCCCTAACACTCTTCAGACTGCGGCGGCATTGAGGCGTCGTTCCACTCGTCTCCCACACATCATCCACACATCATCCACACATCATCCACACATCATCCACACATCATCCACTCATCATCCACTCGTCTCCCACACATCATCCACACATCATCCACACATCATCCACTCGTCTCCCACACATCTTCCACACATCATCCACACATCATCCACTCGTCTCCCACACATCATCCACTCGTCTCCCACACATCATCCACACGTCATCCACACATCATCCACACATCATCCACACATCATCCACACATCATCCACTCGTCTCCCACACATCATCCACACATCATCCACTCGTCTCCCACACATCATCCACACATCATCCACTCGTCTCCCACACATCATCCACACATCATCCACTCGTCTCCCACACATCATCCACACATCATCCACTCGTCTCCCACACATCATCCACACATCATCCACTCGTCTCCCACACATCATCCACACATCATCCACTTGTCTCCCACACATCATCCACTCGTCTCCCACACATCATCCACACATCATCCACACGTCATCCACACATCATCCACTCGTCTCCCACACATCATCCACTCGTCTCCCACACATCATCCACACATCATCCACTCGTCTCCCACACATCATCCACACGTCATCCACACGTCATCCACACATCATCCACTCGTCTCCCACACATCATCCACACGTCTCCCACACGTCTCCCACACGTCTCCCACACGTCATCCACTCGTCTCCCACACATCATCCACTCGTCTCCCACACATCATCCACACATCTTCCACACATCATCCACTCGTCTCCCACACATCATCCACACATCTTCCACACATCATCCACTCGTCTCCCACACATCATCCACTCGTCTCCCACACATCATCCACACGTTTTCCACACATCATTCACAAATCTTCCACACGTCGTCCACACGTCATCCACACGTCCAAAGGTGTATAATCCAGGTTCAGGAAAGTCCTCACCAGGATTTTGCTCAGGCTTCCTGGATTGTGTTGATTCCACTCATTTTACCTGGATTGCACTAATTAGAAAATCTAGCAAGCTTGAGCAAAATCCTGGTGAGGACTTTTACTTTCTGAACTTGGATTATACTATTATACTATTATATTATTGCACACGTCTTCCACATGTCATCCACACATCTTCCACACATCTTCCACGCGTCATCCATATGTCGTCCACACGTCACCCATACGTCCAATAGCAAATGTGAACGTGTAGATCAAGAACTTTGAAAATTCTTGTGTGTGTTTTGCCTTAATCTCCCCAGTCACTGGTCACAATTCCTCCCATGTGTAGAAATGACCAAGAATTCATTAACTAGTTCCACTGTGGGACTCGTGCCCACCAACCCATTACGGTTCCTTGGACTGCTATGCACACACATGTCCTGGCAGTGGGCGGATGGATCAAGCGTAGCAAGGAGATCTGGAGATATGGAGATCTGGAGACATGAAGATATAGGATCAGCAGATATCTGCAGTACTGCAAAAATATAAACCAAATCCAAATTACAACTCCCAGAATTCCTGGTGACCTACCAAGATGCTCCTCCCCTCATTATTAGCCCACACCTGTTCCTCATTATCTTCCCTATAAAACGAGGCTGTAGCTCGTTGTACTACACTGGTTGCTGCAAATATTCTACATTCTTCTTCTGGTTTAAAATAACTTTAATGAATGATTGTTGTGATGTAATTTTTGTAATCACTCATGTGACCTAGCTTTTAAAAAATATATATATACATATTTATTTATGCAAATATTTAATATTAACATAGGGGATGTGGGGAGAATGGGTGTATTTGTATGCTTGATTTGAGAGGTGCCCAGGACACTGGACAGGTCTGTGTCAGACAGCTACAGAGTCCTGATTCTCAATGATCCTTTTCATTGAAGCGATCTCACAGACTCCAGCCACAAACCCGTTCTGAGAATTTGTTTAGTGTACCTGAAAATATTTTCCAAAAGAGGAATAATCCACAAGTTTAAAAAGTCACATATTTTCTTCTTTCATAACTGCAGGGCAAGTGATATTTGACTTTGACAAGTTACAGAAGTCTAGAAAAGGTGTGTTTTTTCTAGAACTACAAAATATGTCTATCTTTCCATACTGAAGGCAGACGGGTCTACCCTACCAGACAGGAGGCAGACATGTTTTTCCTATTGATCATGAAGTGGAGTCAAGCTGAAAATGACCAATAGAAAAACATAAGATTCTGTCCAGGGTCTCCATAGTAACCTCTGCCAAGCAGAAGGCACAACTGACCACACTAAAGCAGAGAGGATGTATTTTTAACCTTTAGTTAAATTATAAGGTGTGTCGGTACATGTCTGAGGGTTTTGGTACGTGTGCATGTCCATCACTGTGGAAGTGTGTGGGTGGCTAGAGATGGTGTGTGGTGACCACCCATAGAGGAGAGCTGAGAACACCACCATATCCCCTCAATGACTCCACCCACAGAGAAGAGCTGAGAACACCACCATATCCCCTCAATGACTCCACCCACAGAGGAGAGCTGAGAACACCACCATATCCCCTCAATGACTCCACCCATAGAGGAGAGCTGAGAACACCACCATATCCCCTCAATGACCCCACCCACAGAGGAGAGCTGAGAACACCACCATATCCCCTCAATGACTTCACCCACAGAGGAGAGCTGAGAACACCACCATATTCCCTCAATGACTCCACTCACAGAGGAGAGCTGAGAACACCACCATATCCCCTCAATGACTCCACCCACAGAGGAGAGCTGAGAACACCACCATATCCCCTCAATGACCCAACCCATAGAGGAGAGCTGAGAACACCACCATATCCCCTCAATGACTCCACCCACAGAGGAGAGCTGAGAACACCACCATATCCCCTCAATGACCCAACCCACAGAGGAGAGCTGAGAACACCACCATATCCCCTCAATGACTCCACCCATAGAAAAGAGCTGAGAACACCACCATATCCCCTCAATGACTCCACCCACAGAGGAGAGCTGAGAACACCACCATATCCCCTCAATGACTCCACCCACAGAGGAGAGCTGAGAACACCACCATATCCCCTCAATGACTCCACCCACAGAGGAGAGCTGAGAACACCACCCTATCCCCTTAATGACTCCACCCACAGAGCTGATGATCACTCGCTGCCCACAAAGGAGAGGGCCTGTGTGTTACAGGCGGTTGTGTGTGTGTGTGTGTGTGTGTGTGTGTTACGGGGTGGTTGGGTGTGTGTGTGTGTGTGTGTTTGTGTGTATGTGTGTGTTTGAATGTGAAGGTTTTTTCATGAACTGAAGGTTCCTTCATGGCATATTTGAGGATGTCTCTGCATTTTCCATTTTTAGATTTGCTGTATCAACAGTAAATTCTTTAAACCTATTGCTAATAAAATGAAATCTAATGTCTAATAAACTTATTATATACAACATGTTATTTACATGTTGGTTCTAAATTGGTTCAGTATAACTTGATTGTGCTTACAGTGACTTTTTTAAGGGACAAAGTTTCAGTATTACTCATACATATGAATGAAAAACATACACACCAAAGCTTTTATATGGTGTGTGTGTGTGTGTGTGTGTGTGTGTGTGTGTGTGTGTGTGTGTGTGTGTGTGTGTGTGTGTGTGTGTTTGGGTAAGTGAGTGTGGCAAGCCAGCACCTAGGGCTTGTGGGTGCTTGCATAGAATCATCTTAGGTATAAGCATGCAAAAAATATATACAATACAGGTTGAGTGTGTGGACATCAATTTAAACAACCTTTGATTTAAACATACATAGCTCACGTGCCAGTGATTAGCATGTGGCTCCGGCAAGCTAATCTATAGCAGCATAACTAAAGGGAGGGGTTCAGAGGTGACCACAGCCATGAGGGCTCACATTGCTTTCCAGCCAAGTCATTGTCACAACTAGAGTGATGCCATGACACAGCTGGATGACAGCATCTCAGATTACCGGAAGTCTCAATGTCTGGGGGCCCCCCGAGCCCCACACCTTCACAAGGGAAATATTAACTGAAGGCTTGATTAAATAGGTGAGTCTTAAGTCTAGATTTAAAGATTGGATCTCGGATTGGAGCTGGAAGGCTATTCCATAACTGAGGGGCTTCAAAGGAGAAAGCTCTGCCTCCTGCTGTATTCTTACAAATTTCTGGAACGAAAAGAAATCCTGCATTTTGGGAAGGACGAGATGGTTTATAGTACGCAATGAGTTTACTCAGATATTGTGGAGCAAGATCATTTAACGCCTTATAGCTCAACAAAATAATTTTAAATTCAATTTGATATTCAGTCAGAAGCCAGCGTAATGTAGAGAGAGTAGGACTGATATGTAACGTTGCGGTTGTTGGGGCGGACGCACTGACATGGGGCGGATGGCACTGGAGAGCGGGCTTCAAAGCTAAATGGACTAACCTTACTGGTGCTTGCACGGAGCACTCAAAATTTACGTGGCATGATGAATAACTAACTTAGAGGGGTCACTTAGAAATGTTCTTATTTTTGAAAGAAAAGCAGTTTTTTTTTCAATTTAGCTAACATTAAATGCATCAAAAATACACTCTATACATTATTAATGTGGTAAATGACTATTCTAGCTGTAAACATCTGGTTTTTAATGCAATATCTACATAGATGTATGGAGACCCATTTCCAACAACCATCACTCCAGTGTTCTAATGGTACATTGTGTTTGCTAACTCTGTAAGGAGGCTATTGGATATTTAGAAAACGCTTGAAAACCCTTGTGCAAGTAGGTTAGCACAGCTGAAAACAGTTTTGCTGATTAGAGCTATAAAACTGCTATAAAACTGACCTTCCTTTGAGCTAGTTGAGAATCTGGAGCATTACAATTGTTGGTTCGATTAAACTCACAAAATGGCCAGAAAAAAACAACTTTCAATTGAAACTCAACAGTCTATTCTTGTTCTGAGAAATAAAGTCTATTCCATGCGAGACATTGCCAAGAAACTGAAGATTTTCTACAATGGTGTGTACTACTCCCTTCAGAGGAGAGCACAGACAGGCTCTAACCAGAGTAGAAGGAGAAGTGGAAGGCCCCGCTGCACAACTGAGCAACACCATGCCATACCCTGTGGACAGCGCTTGATTGGAGCCAATTTCATCCTGCAACAGGACAATGTCCCAAAGCACACCTCCAAATTATGCACAAACTATTTAGAGAAGAAGCAGGCAGCAGGTGTTTTATCGGTAATGGAGTGGCCAGCGCAGTCACCAGATCTCAACCCCATTGAGCTGTTGTGGGAGCAGTTTGACCGTATGGTACGAAAAAAGTGCCCATCAACCCAATCAAACTTGTGGGAGCGGCTTCTGGAAGCATGGGGTGAAATTTCTCCAGATTACCTCAGCAAATTAACAGCTAGAATGCCAAAGGTCTGCAATGCTATAATTGCTGCTAAGGGAGCATTCTTTGATGAAAGCAAAGTTTAAAGTAGAAAATTATTTCAAAAATATATATATATATTATTTCTACCTTGTCAATGTCTGGACTATATTTCTATTCATTTTGCAACTCATTTGATAAATAAAAGTATAAGATTTCAGGGAAAACACAAAATTGTCTAGGTGACCCCAAACTTTTGAACGGTAGTGTATATTTATAATAAGCAGATTACAATGAACACACGCAAAGAACAAATTATATAACGTGAGGCAATACAAACGATTCCGAATTAGTCATGAAACACAACCAGATAAAACTGAACCGAAGACCATATAAAACACAAACCAATCTGAAACAGGGAAACGGAACATGTAGGCTACTTAAACTAAACACAAGCACGCAGGGCAATACACAGCTGGAAGATGACGAAGGGAAACGTGACAAATCTGAAACAAACCTTATACACTTATACTCAAACAATGTTACAAACAGCAAAGCAACATGAAGAATGACAAGGAAACAGTAACTGAAGCAAAACCTAGATTTATACATTGATCCACACCATATACTAGTAACACAAGGAATAAATACAAAACTAAATGAATCCCAAAAACAAGCGACAGCTGAAACCAATAAGAGAAGAGAACTGAAACCATGGAAACGAAAACAGAGGCGGAACTAAACAGAAACAGATGTAAAAATGACCAGAGGAGGAGGAGCCAGGAATGACAGACAGAGGGAGGCGGAGCCGGATTGACAGAACTTCCCCTCAAGAGCACCACTCCGGGGTGCTTAAAACAATACCGGAACACAAAAGTAGTCACAAAGAAATGGGCAAAACCTGGAAACAAAACAGGAGACATAGAAGCAGGACCAGTAGCAGAAGCTGGTGAATACCTAAAACTGGAATTGGACACTGAGGACATGAAAGTGTTAGGGGACACGGGCAAGGAATGGGAGTGAAACAGTGGTCACTGTCGGCACACAACCGGAAGGCACAGGTCCGAGGGATCCAGGAGCAGAGAACAAACCAGAACCTACAGGAGGCACTCTAGAAGGCAAGGCAGAGGAAACATAACCAGGGCCGCGTGCATAAATGGGAGGGGACAAATAACCACTAGAACACTCAGAGGGAGAAAAGTTATATACAAGAGCAGACCTGGGGGAAAAAAACCGGGTTGGAAATAAAACAAGAGACAACAACCGAGGAAAGTCTTTGAAGGATAACAGATACAGGAATGGGAACTAGCTGAACACTCAGACAAGGAACCATAACCGCACACGGTACAAAGATGTCAGGGCTGACTCGGCTGCCGCTCCCTCTACCACCAGGAGGGGCACCCGAGTCAGTCCTAGACTTGCAGGACGTAATCAGCAATGATCCGTTTCAGCTGTCTGAAGGCCTGTTAAGGAAGCTTTGGGAAACGGATCATTGCTGATTTGTTTTGGTCATGCCTATGAGTTCTCAGCCGGTATCTGCATTCTCTGTGGTTATGTTCTCAGGCTACGAGGTGTCTCATCACCGCTCTCTCTCTCTGTCTTTTTCCCCTGCTCTCCTTCGAGATATCTCTCCTGCGTTGCTCCCTGACCTACAAGCCTGTTTCTCTTCCTGTCCTTTTTATCTTTATTTTGGGAAGGGTTTTTGTTTTGTTGCGGCGTTTTTCTGCCTGCTGGCCAGCCTCCTCCCCTGGCATTTTCAGTTTAGTTTTCACATTGCTATTATCCATGCTATTTTAATTACATCATTGTTTTTTTTCTTTCTCCTGTCTCCTTACGGTTGAGCATTTGTTTTTTCCCACACATTGATTTTTCCGTGTTAGTTTTGTTTATTGTTTTACCGTGCTCTCACGGCTTTCATTTATTCTTTTCATGCGTCGAGTTTTCCGCGTTTGTTTTGTTTATTGGTTCAGTGTGATCTCACTCTTGCGTTCTGTTTTCACAAATGCAGTTGTGCTGTTAGACGGCACTTGGGTCCACCATTCACACTGTCACTATACGCGGTGAGTACCTCCCTGTACTCTCACGTTACAAAAGATACATGAACCTGAAACAGACATGGGTACAGAAACAACAGAGGAACAATACAATGTCAAGAGAACTGGTACAAACACATATTCTGAGACAGGAGTCAAGAACAAGAGTTTCATACTGGACTTCATGTGCTCCAAAAGTTCCATTGTCATGGGGGTTATGCTGACCCCTGTATTTTGATCATAGTCCATTTGGTTAACTGTTCTCAGCAGTCCCTGTGGCAGGGTAATGGGAACTGGATGGGCAGGTCCTGGCCCAAGCTGAGCAGTCTGGGGGACAGGCCAAGACTCCTTAAGGGTCTCGGAGACAGATGAAAACGACCCCTTCTGGGTCATTAGAACAGGTAGTGACTGTCTCAGGGTTGCAGGAGCAGACAATGACCCTTCTGTGACGCCAGGACGGGCGGCGACGACCCCCTCTGTGACGCCAGGACGGGCGGCAATGACCCCCTCCTAGCTGCAGGAACAGGCGGCAACGACAGGACCGTGGGAACAGGCAGCGGCAACGTCCCAGGACTGCGGGAAAAGGCAGCAGCATGCCACTCCGGGGCGGCAGCATGCCACTCTGGGGCAGGGGAATAGGCGGTGGAGACAGCGGTGGCGACCCCCTCCGGATCGCGGGGACAGGTGGCGGCAACCCCTTCCAGGTCACGGAAATAGGCAGTGGAGACGGCGGCAGCAACCCCCTCTGGGTCACGGGTACAGGAGGTGGCAACCCCCTACAGGTTGCGGGAACAGGTGCAGACCTCTCCTGGGCATCCAGCACATTCGCTGACCTCTCCTGGGACTCCAGCACGCTCGCTGGCCTCTCCTGGGCCTCAGTCATGCTCACTGGGCCTCCAGTATGTTTGCTGGCCTCTCCCGTACCTTAGACACACTCACAGGCCTCTCTTGGACCTTAGTCTCACCCGCAGGCCTCTCCTGGGCCTCTGTAACATTCACAGGCCTCTCCTGAGCCTTTTCCACGCTTGCAGGCCTCTCCTGGGCCTTAGTCACTGTCACAGGTCTCTCCTGGGCCTTAGTCACAGTCACAGGTCTCTCCTGGGCCTCCGTCACACTGACAGGCCTCTCCTGGACCTCCGTCACACTCACAGGCCTCTCCTGGCGAGCTGGAGTAAGCTGGGCGGCTGAAGTTGGTGCAAGCTGGGCGGCTGACGTTGGCGCAGGCTGGGCGGTTGACGTTGGCGCAGGCTGGGCTGCTGACATTGGCGCAGGCTGGGCTGCTGACATTGACGCAGGCTGGGCGGCTGACGGCGCAGGCTGGGCGGCTGACGTTGGCGCAGGCTGGGCGGCTGACGTTGGCGCAGGCTGGGCGGCTGACGTTGGCGCAGGCTGGGCGGCTGACGTTGGCGCAGGCTGGGCGGCTGACGTTGGCCCAGGCTGGGCGGCTGACGTTGGCGCAGGCTGGGCGGCTGACGTTGGCGCAGGCTGGGCGGCTGACGTTGGCGCAGGCTGGGCGGCTGACGTTGGCGCAGGCTGGTAAAAGCTGCAACAACCTCAGGATTGGACCAGTCCCGTGTCCAATGTCTTGCATTGTTTTTCCCAAAGCGTGCCCTTTAGAAGCATTCCTTCTAAAGTCTCCATTTCCTGGGCTCTCCTAGTCATCAGGAAATCAGCCCATTGTAGTTCCTTACTCTCGAGGTATTGCAAGAGATATCTGACCTTAAGAAATTCCAGTGGTTGTGGACAGTCAAAGAATAGCCTGCTCTGAAAAATAAAACCTTCTAGGGGGCCCTACCCGTTAAACTCATGCGGAGGACTTATTTCCGATGGTTCGAAAGGCTCCCCCCGTTTTACCTGTTCAACAAGGTCCCCAGGGAGGGTAAAGACCTCCACCTCTCACTCTCGCTGTGTCCCGATATGGTGGCTCAATCTGTAATGTTGCGGTTGTTGCACAATCATGGGACAAATGCACTGGCATTGGGGAGCGGGCCTTGAAGCTAAACGGACTAACCTCACTGGTTAGCCGTGTCGTGCTAACTAACTGACACAGTACTACAGACGAATCAAATAATAGGAACACGGCAAATACCAGATTAAACTCAAAACAACTATATTTATAATAAGAACATAAGAACAATGAACACACGCAAAGAACAAATCATATGACACGAGGCAATACAAACAATATCGGATTAATCATAAAACACAACCGGGTTTGGTAACAGCAGAAGAGCAGCATAAATGCTGCGTAATAAGCTTGTTGGCATTTTAACGTACATATATTGGCCTTTCACACCTTCAACATCGAGTGATCTTGGCGGTGAGGGTGAGGAAGGAGACCACCCTGGCCCTACCTAGAGACAGTGTTTGCGTTTGCTGGAGTGAAAGTAAATTCCTATAGGATGAAGTGCCATCTCTGCCTCCCTAAAGAGGGTGAAATATTGGCCTTCAAAAATTCACCTTCGAACTTGAAGAAACACATCAATGTAATTTATAAATATAACGCACAGAAGACACACCAGCTTTAGCTGTCAGTAAGCGCTGGTTAGGTTAGATATCTTAGCTAACTCACCTAATTATGTTCATGACATGCTGCCGTATTCACTTAACATTAATAAAGGCAATCATAAAGGCGATGTCACGCTGAGTTGTGTTTTTAGCAACAGTAAGCCGTGTCTCTTTTCATGCTGACTAATCATGTGCCCATTTTTATAGTGTAGTGTTTATATAGGGTAAGGGCATTTATTGAGGGTAAACACAGGGCAGTAGGCTCACCCTTAGACAGATTTTACATCCCAAATACATCTCGTTTTCTCAGCTAAATTAAGGCGAACTTGTAATTCTGCGTCAAACCTACGACTTGGGTTATCTGATTTTTTGTGTACGAAGTGTACGAAGCCCAGTTTTTTAAGTTGCTACTTGTTTGTACATACAGAACACTTGTATTTGTGGTCTTTGACATCTTTGATTTGCAAGTGATATATAAAAACAATTGATAATCAAACTTTGACGGCTTTCTTTAATTAATTCAAAACACAATACTTGTACTTTTTACTTTCAGTACTTGAGTAATACATTTTTGAATAAACTACTTGCAATACTTAAGTACAAAAAATGCTGAATACTTCTGTACTTCTACTTAAGTAAAGTTTTTAAAGAACACTTCAACTTCTACTCAAGTAAATTTTTTGATAGAGTACTTCAAATAGTGATAGTGCCCAGCGGTAGCATATACAATGAGACTAATATGGGGCCCAGTACAGATACTTGTGGGACACCATATTTTACCTTTGTACGTTCTGAACATTCGTTATTTAGTAGTACAAATTGGTAACAATCTGTCAGGTAGGATCTGAACCAGGAGAGTGGATGACCTCTTATGCCAATGAGTGTCTCCAGCCTATTTAGTGGAATGTTGTGATCAATGGTGTCAAAAGAAGCACTGAGGTCTAACAGTATAAGAAAAGAAACCTGTCCTTTATCAGAGGATATTAAGAGATTGTTTAGTACTTTTGTCAGTGTCTAAATCCAGACTGAAATTACTCTAAGACATGTTCTGTCTGTAAGAAGGAAGAGAGTTCTGAAGAAACTACTTACTCGAAAATTTTGGATATGAATGACAGATTAGAGATCGGCCTACAGTTGGACAGTTCCTGGGGATTTTTTTAATTAACAGCTTGATGACTGCAAGTTTAAATGAGCTGGGAATGTAGCCAAGGCTTAGAGAATAGTTAATTATAGTAAGCAAAGGTTCTACATTGCTGTGCAGTAATTATTTGAGTAGATGGGTTGGTACGGCATCTAGTATGCATGTGGAGGGTTGGGTGTGTGTGGGTGTGTGTGTATGTGTGTGTGTGTGTGTGTCTGCTACTGAACAGTTATGTGTTTACAGTTAATAATGATCCTCAGACTACAGAATACAAAAGGACATACTGCCTACAAATATTAAAATACTGGAATATTACAACATATGTCTCGCTGCTTCATTGTCTCAGTTTCATGCATTTTGCAGGTCTGGGTTGTTAAAACAGGTCTGGATTAACTGTCCAGTCTGGGAAAAGTGGCAGGTTTAGTCTGCTTTTCCCTTTATAGGAACATACGGTACAGAAGTGATTGAAAAGGAGTAATAGAGAAAACCTCAGAGACACCGATAAAGTAAGCAAAGTTAAAAGTGAGAAATCGACTGCGTTTGAGCAGCCACCCCCACCTCCCCCCACACCCCAACTGAGTGTTTATTCAAGGCCACCACCATTGGTGTGTTATGTTCAAATGCCTAATCAAAGGAGATGGGTAGATCAATGAGATATATGGTAACAAGAATCTGTAATGAATCTCTCAAGGATCAATGGGGATGGATGTAAGAAAGGGAGAGAGAGAGAGAGAGAGAGAGAGAGAGAGAGAGAGAGAGGAAGGAGAGGGGGAGAGAGACAGAGAGGAAGGAGAGGGGGAGAGACAGACAGAGGAAGGGGGGAAGAGACAGACACAGAGATAGAGAGAGAGGAAAGAGAGGGGCACAGACAGAAAGAGAGGAGAGGACATTTTGCCCTTTTCTAGGACACCCCCTGTAGTACACTGGGTCACTGTAACCCCCGGGGTAACCCACCCCCTCCATCTCCAGACCCTTCCCCTATCCAAACCCCTCCCCACTTTAGTCTCCTCTCCTCCCAAGACCCCTCTCCTATCCAGACCCCTCCCCTCTCCAGACTACTCCATGCACTATAAAGTCTCACCATGTCTTCATTTTATGGAATATTACTCTACACATATGCTGTGTCCTCTTTTGAGCTCATGACACATGATCTGATGTCACATGATTCTGATCATGGATCAAATACATATAAAATATGATATATATCAAATAATATATATATATATATATATATATATATATATTCATACACAGAAAATATTGAAATATTGTAACGTGCGCGAGGGAGTCGAGGATGCAAAGACAAGGTGCGTTCAAAGGCTAAGTTTACTAGGCTTGACACTGGACACGCTCACGGTGTATCGAAACAACAGTAAAACACACTGAACAGTACACACTTACGGCATGCTGAAACAGTCAAACACACAACGAATGTCACATTAAAGACGAGCACCAAACGAAACAAACACACACACACTATATACACATAGCCTAACTAGCACCGAGTGTAACACATTAGTCTAACGAAACAAGTGAACACACACACCCAGCCACACCCACGGACGTATATATAAAGACACACGCCCGAAGGGAGGAGTTCGGGGCTGTAGCGTGACAAATATGATATATATATATATAGCCACTAAGAAATGCCAGGATACACGACACGTAAGAAGGGGAAGAAGAAGGCCAAGCGACACCACACCTCTTCCCCTGCGCGTCGCCGAGACGTACAGGTCCCAGCCGAGGGGATGCAGCAGGACCCCATGTATGCCAACCTGCTGTGCCAAGCCCAGGCGGCTGAAACCGAGGCAGAGGCGGAGTGCTTCTGACTGGCCGCACAGAGGGTGTGGAGCGAGAGGCACTGCGCTCCGACCCTGGCACACTCCGAGGAGGAGTATTGCGCTCCGCCCCTGGCATACCCCGAGGAGGAGTCCAGTGAGCCCATAGTGGTGGGTGTAGGCGCCTTTGCCCTCACCCCCCCTCCCGAATACAAGTTTGGGAGTGAAGAATCCGGAGAGGATGAGAGTCTCCCCCCTCCATGTGTTCGGACGAGGAGAGCGATGGTGAGGCCAGCTGCCCTCCCCCCACGTCTGCAGCCCCAGGAACGTCAGACGAGGAGAGGGTCAGTCCCCCGTCATCAGTGTACTCCACGCCAACGGTGTACTATGGAGAGGGTGAGAAGGAAACCAGCACCACTCCATCTGTCCAGTCCGATGCCACGAGTACCCCGAAACGGCGGAGGAGGAGGTTAGTCCTCCCCCATCCGTTTACTCTGAATCCACGGAGCATTTCGGGGAAGGGGAGAACGTCAGTCCACCTCCGTCCGTGTACTCCGAGTCCACGGTATATTACGGGGAGGAGGAAAACGTTAGCCCACCTCCGTCCGTTTGCTCACCCCCCTCCGAGTCTAACAGTGAGACCGAGGAGGAAGACAGTGCCTCCGTTATCTCGGAGGAAACCGAGCGTAAGGAGAAGGGGTGTCAGCAAGGAGGGGAGGTCCCTCGTGCCCGACTGAGAGGAGCAGCATGAGCTGGTCGCACTACTCGGCCTCTGAGGAGCCGATGTCTCTGGGTCGGGCCGGCTCCGAGGAGGAGTAGATGGAGACCTCGAGGGGTGAGACAGCACTGTCCCAGGGAGCGCAAGTGGGCGTTTGCCCCGCCCGCGGCCCGACATGGGGGCTACGGGTGCCTGAGGAGGTGCCGCGGACGGTAGCCAGCGAGTGGCGTGAAGCAAGCCCTCCGGTAGCACCTCAAAAGGCGACAGAAGCACCCCGAGGGAAGCAGCGGGGCGCACGATCTTCAGGAGCACCGAGCTGGGAGCTCCGTCCCGAAGACCGGAGGGACTCCGCCGCCTGTCTCGCCTGCGACCCCAGGAGGGGTCGCGCCACTGCTAGCGCTCTGGCAGGCAGCCAGGATGATCACGTGGCTGCCTGTACCTGTTTGTGTGTCTGTACCACTGTGTGTCCCCAATCCCCTTTTCCCTCTTGTGCCTTTCATGTTTAACATTCCAGTGTGTGTGTTTGTAACTGTGCCCGTGTTTCCTCTTTATAAATCACAATCTGCTTGTAAGTGTGCACAGGTGACCCAGCCTCGCGTTCCGCCTCCGCACCGCCCACATTCACCCATAAAATGTTCATGCAAATCACACAATGAATATTTAAATGTGGGATTCCCCATTCATTCTGAGTGTGATAATGGAGGAACGCAAGCCAAAGAAGCGGTATTTTCGAAGAATGTGAAGTAGATGCCCTTGTTTCGGAGGTAGAGGCAAGGAAGGATGTGTTGTTCCAGGTTATCGAGCAACCACATTGGTTAAAACCATGGTCGCATCACAAATAACCTGTACGTTTATAGAATGAAACTGCTTTCAGTTGATGAAAGCAGCTTCATTCTGGCTCGGCGCTCTTATAGCAACATGAGTGCAGTCAACTGCTCAGATTACATTGGGGAAACTGGCCACTGCTGCAAATTGCACTTTGATTTGAGCCTGTTCATTTGCAGTGTAAGGAAATCTGATGTACTGACTTGTCAATCTGATTATGCCAACTAATACAGCTGGCATTATGGAGCTTAAAGATGGTTGAGAGATTCCTGACCTGTTCGCTAATTCTCTCTGAAAACTACCTGTCGCCAGGAATCTGTAAGTGGACATGTACAGCCCGATTCCATAACGTGGGTCTCTGTAAATCTGTCCCCAACTCAGCACACAGTTCCATGAGAATGGCTCTTGGAAACCTAAATCGCTCATTAACCAGTCATCATCATTCGCAAAAAAATCTTCTTGATCTCTGAAAACACGTTGTCGCCGTATTTGTCGGTTGGCTAGGAGCTGCTATTTTATGCCATTATATACAGCTGTTTATGCTCGTAATTATATGCAACTATTACCAGCCCTTAACATCTTTCCTCTCTCTTTATTATACAGTATAATTTGTTGCAATAATAATAATAATAATAATAATAATAATAATGATGATGAATAGCACCTTTAGATTTTAAAACTGTGAGACAAAACAGATAATACATATACATATAATGCAGAATAAGATACATACATAAACTATACATGCAGACCAAAAACATAATTGAACAAGTGATGCTTAATTTTCCTTAATCTTCTGTCCTTACTCTTGATTTATGCACTATGAACTAATAAGCGGAAGGAATGAAGGCTTGTGCATTTACTTGCAATTCCCTACCTTATCTCATGGATGTCACTAATTCCCGCTCTCTCCGCAAACTTTTGAAGGGATACAGATGCCTCAAACTTTGCTTAAATATATGCTTGTTTTCACGCCAAGTATTTTTTTATAAATCACAGATCTTACGTGAGATGATGCGTACGCACATTTCAGGCCCCTTTTTGTGCGTACGCACCCTTTATAAATGAGGCCCAAGGACACAGAATGGGCAGGTAAGAAATTTAAAATATGGAGCATAAGACAAGGTGGAGATGGGGTGGAGACAAGGTGGAGACAGGGTGGAGATGAGGTGGAGACAAGGTGGAGATGGGGTGGAGATGAGGTGGAGACAGGGTGTAGATGAGGTGGAGACAAGGTGGAGACGGGGTGGAGACGGGGTGGAGACGGGTGTAGATGGGTTGTAGACACAGACCAAAAACAAAATCACATTGCCACCATGATGAGAAAACGACCACACCCCTACACATCCGGCTCAGAGCTGATACAGCACACCAGAAAGACACAATACATGAAGGAAGAACTACAACTCCTCTGTGTCACGTCTAGCCCCTCCCTCCTCCCTGGTCCCGCCTAGTTTCCTCGTTCCCATGGTTTCTCCCTCTGTCTGCCACACCCCTGTCCTCATTGTTCCCACCTGCATCTCGTTTCACCGTCATGTTGTCTGTGTATTTAAACCCCTCCGTTCTACCCCTTGTCGTCGGTCATTGTACGTGAGTCTCCTTGCCTTCCTTATTCTTTCTTGTTCTAAGTTTTTGATTTCCCTGGTTGATGTGTCTGTGTTTACCCTGTCACTTCTGTCTGTGTATGGTTTTATCCCATTGCCCTTCTGCTCTGCTCAGTGTTGTTGGTCTCGTCTATCGTCTTGTATTTTGGTTGCATGTTCTTCCTCTTCTCGTTCAGTTGTAGTCTGTCATTCATTGGGTTTAGTTGTAGTCGGGTTTTGTCATTCCCCAGCCGTTGGGTTTAGTCTCTCCCACTCTTGGTTACTGCTTCCCTCATTCTTTTATTGTTCTACCCTTAGCCGTTCTTAGTACGTGTAGTTGTTATGATCCCTTATCTGTTGTCTTTAGTTAATAGTCTTGCTGCCCGGTTTCACTATGTTCCCCCTTCTTTGTTTAGTGTAGTCCCTCTCTGCCTTTTGTGTTATATCGTAATGTTGTGTTGCTCGCTCCTCATTAAATATTCCATAACTTGCATTTGCGTCATCTCCTGTCTCTGATATTCGTTACACTCTGGTAGTGCTCTGGTAGTACTCTAGTAGTATTCTGGTAGTATGTGAGCGCTGATATCTTTGGTTGTGTTTTGCTTACTGAGATAATCTAGGTAAACACAAACAAGGTGGGGAATGTGTGATTATAGGAGAGTCAAGCACAGAAATATTAGATGTTGAAAGTTATCAACATTTTCAATGCAGTAATGAACAAGTTTCTTTCTGACATGGACATTCATTTTTATACCGGAGCCCGCTGCTCTTCACAGACTAATGTCCTAGTTGTTCATTATACATTTACACTACAAACATGAGCTTTCTCTTTGTCCAGCACTGCACAAGCAGAAACCAATACAAATGCATTCAGAAGGTTACACAGTGCAGCATAACATGTCAGACATGGGACAGTTCTAACGATGATACAGCTGTGTTTCTCATTCAACCTGTTTGCAAACAATACATAGTCTTGTAATTGAAAATGCAATTAATAAACTATATTTGTGTTGTATTGATTCACTTGTCTGAGTCTGAGTTCTACTCTACGCCCATTTACAAACCCAAAAATCAAGTTCAGGGAAAGTACTGACCAGCAGGTGAAATGAATTCATGGTTAGGCCTACATTTTTAAAGACAAAATGTCTCTGGGTTCTTGTTTTACATGTGATTGTAAACGCATGTAACTAGGATCAGTATCATGTTCCCTTTGTTTGCATGCATGGACACTCTTCTCATGATCCAACAAGAATACTGGCGCGCACACACACACACACACACACACACACGTATGTCTCTGTACATGCATACACACATATATACACTATATTGCCAGTATTCGCTCAGTCATCCAAATGATCAGAATCAGGTGTTCTAATCATTTCCATGGCCACAGGTGTATAAAAGTAAAACCTAGGTATGCAGACTGTTTTTACAAACATTTGTGAAAGAATGGGGCACTCTCATGGGGCTCATTGAATTCCAGTGTGGAACTCTGATAGGATGCCACAGTTGCAAAGTGTCAGATGCAGTGATGTAAAGCACGCCACCACTGGACTCTAGAGCAGTGGAGGTGCGTTCTCTGGAGTGATGAATCACACTTCTCCATCTGGCAATCTGGTGGACGAGTCTGGGTTTGGTGGTTGCCAGGAGAACGGTACTTGTCTGATTGCATTGTGCCAAGTGTAAAGTTTGGTGGAGGGGAGATTATGGTGGGGTTGTTTTTCAGGAGGGGTTTGGCCCTTTAGTTCCAGTGAAAGGAACTCTGAATGCTTCAGCATACCAAGACATTTTGGACAATTCCATGCTCCCAACTTTGTGAGAACAGTTTGGAACTGGCCTCTACCTCTTCCAACATGACCGTGCACCAGTGCACAAAGTAAGGTCCATAAAGACATGGGTGGCAGAGTCTGGTGTGGATGAACTTGACTGATCTCAACCCGATAGAACACCTAGCTGCAAATGCTGGACCTACATCATATCGATCCCTATGAATTGGGAATCGGATGTCACTTAAGCTCATATGTGAGTCAAGGAAGGTGAGTACTTTTGGAAATTTAGTGTATGTATTCCTACATGCGCACACACACACACACACACACACGTATGTCTCTGTACATGAACATACACGTATGTCTCTGTAGATGCATACACACATACATGGATGTGTGTTTACTAGGTGAACATATCACATTCATCATTCACAAACTCACAAAATTCACATTGGTATAGTTACATACTGTTACTTTTATAAAAATAATGATTTTAACCTAATTTTATTATACTAGTGTTAGTTCTTGTAAAGCTGAAGTTTTATATTCTGGACATTATTCTGTGGCCAGTTTGGGTCAACCACAGTTGTTAAAGCTGCTGTGTGTGTGTGTGTGTGTGTATGTAATGGGTGGGTGGGTTGTTTTTATGCCCACACATCAGACAGCACCAGTCTTTTTACTGTGGAATTCACTGTGTACAGTTAAACACAGGCTCACTGCTCCACCAGGCATATCTCAGCTAACAGCAGTCACATTTATCTAACCAAACCACCAAGCCTCCCACATCACTGAAGCACTCACAGCTGTTCTGAGAAGGGCACACACAGGGTGTCTGAGTCAAGACTCCCTCGTGGGA
Source organism: Brachyhypopomus gauderio (assembly GCF_052324685.1). Taxonomy (NCBI): domain Eukaryota; kingdom Metazoa; phylum Chordata; class Actinopteri; order Gymnotiformes; family Hypopomidae; genus Brachyhypopomus; species Brachyhypopomus gauderio. The sequence goes on along the minus strand of NC_135225.1, from coordinate 15,171,161 downwards.
CGGTGTTGGGTTTCATTACTGTGGCCGTGCTGCCCTTTCGATATTCTTCTGTTCATAAGGGTTTGGGTTTAGTGTTTGTCTGGGATGTTTGTCCTAAGTGTACATCACAAGTGGCTTGAGGCTGATTAACGTAACAATGTCCTCAGAATGAATACTAATGGCCAACTTGGTAAAGCAATCATGTAAATACTGATGGAGAATTCCTAGAGATTTCCTTACAGGTCTGAGATGCTCAGACCAAAACTATGTGGCTTAGTTGTGGCTTACGTGGGAATATCTTCTACTGGAAAATCATTTGTTCAAAGAACAAGTATTATAAACTGTATGAAATTTGAAGACATGATAAGCCTCATGAAATGTGCCATATTTTGTCAATTGTGATTTTTACACCCCAATCGAAATTTTTCCTCCGCTTTTAACCCATCTGTGCAGTCAGAACACACACTAGTGATTACTAGGGGGCTGTGGATCACACGTGCCCAGAGCGGTGGGCAGCCCTAGCCCGGGGAGCAGTTGGGGTTAGGTGCCTTGCTCAAGGGCACCTCAGTCATGGCCTGTCTGGGAATCAAATCCACAACCCTCCGGTCACAAGACCAGTTCCCTAACCGCCAGGCCATGACTGCCCAACTCATAAAACCCATGTCATATGTCTTATGTTAAGACTTATGTCTCATGTCTTAAAACTTGTCCATTTGTACCTGAACATATATGTTTTTCTCATAACCTCTAGAGCATGTATGTTCATATATATATGTATGCTCCGGTATAAATGGACAACTATAGAAAGATGAAAAATTTACATTTATTTTTTTACATTACTAATAATATGTGTTAACCTGCTGAATCAAAATATGCTGTACAGTACTGAACAATGGTTATATATTTTAACATCACTAATTGAAATCAGTTTATATTATTTGAGCTACTGTCTCACTATTTCACACACACATGCACACTCACACACATTCACTCACACACACACACACACATACACACACACACATTGGAAAACATTTTAAGTGTTAAGGCAATTAGGCAAACACAGCTCTCACACTTTTTTCAATTAACATTTTCCTTTAATTTCAATACGGCTTTTGGGTTCTAATTTTTCCATTAATAATGTATCGGAATAATAATCATGTGCTGCTGTCCAGCATGTGCTGGTGCTGAGAGTATAAGGTGACGCACGTTCCCCAATCCTGTCAAGCCAGTGGCGATTCCGGACGCTTCCCAGATCCGAAAGCGTGGTCAGGCACTTGGATCTCCGGATGGTCATTTTATCCTGGCCACCTGTAGCACCTTTAGAGCCGGAGCAACAGTAAATCACGTGAGCATTTCCGCACGAGGACATCCTGATCCCGGGAGTCCACACTGAGAGAAGGGAGCGGGATGGAACGGTGGGAAGACGGCGCACGCAGCAGTGAAACCCGAGGTACCAGCGACACGGATCACCAAGCAGGAAAGTGGTCCCTCACCTCACCTCACTGTGTCATCAGTGGCCCATTAATGTCACTTTAGTACACACTGATCCTGCTAGTGAATATGCGCTTGTGTGTGTGTATGTGTGTGTGTGTGTGTGTGTGTGTGTGTGTGTGTGTGTGTGTGTGTATGCTCCATGGCAGGAGCGGGAAGCCTGACCATGTTCAGGCCCATGTGGATACCCTACACCAGCCTCTCTCCTGAAGAGCTGTCAGAGCTGATTACCCTGACCCAGCAACGCCCCTCAGGGAAGAGACCATCCCACTGATCAGCCTTCAACCACGTGTTAATCAGCTTCAACACCACACTTTAATCAGCCTAGGGTTAGGGTTTGGGTTTGGGTTTGGGTTAGGTGACAAGCATGTGTTAGGTTTAAGCTTAGGGTTTAGTGTTAGGGTTTATAGTGAGGGTTTAGGGTTTAGGGTGAGGGTTTAGTGTTAGGGTTAAGGTTTAGAGTGAGGGTTAGGGTTTAGTGTTATTGTTAGGGTTTAGCGTTAGGGTTAAGGTTTATGGTGAGGGTGAGGGTTTGGATTTAGTGCTAGGTTTTAGGGTGTGGGTTAGGGTTTAGTGTTAGGGTTAGGATTTATGGTGAGGGTTAGGGTTTAGTGTTAAGTGACAGGCATGTGTGCTGGCGTGTGTGTTGTTTATTGTGTGGCCTGGTCAGGTAGTGCCCAGTGTACCCACACTGACCACAGATCTATAGGGTTAGATCTATAACAGCTCTCCTGCTGTCAGCCAGACCAGGTTATTCCATTGGACACAGAGGACACTGCACACACACCACACACACTACACACACAACTCCAAACAAAACTAAATGCCCTCCAAACTGATTATCAAGCAGATGAGAAGTGTAAGACATTCATTGTTCCAGCAGTCAGAAGCAGACGTATGGGTATAATGTTTATACATTTCTGTCCTCATCTGGCCAAAGACAAACAATAGGGATCATCAATAACCACTAATCACAGACATGGAAATTCTGATAAAGGTATACTGAAGGACTTGATCATAAAACACAATCATGTAAATTAAGGAAATGTCAGAACCTTCAAAAATACTGAATCATTCTTAATGTTTATCAGTACATCACCAGTGCTGTTTCTTGCAGTTACTGCAAATCAAATATGAAAGTTACTGTTGTAACTTTCCACTTTTCTGATATTCTATTCTGATATTCCATTTCAATATTCCATTCTGATATTCCATTCTGATATTCCATTCTGATATTCATCCGTATATTCCAGAGGTCACCAACTGGCGGACCGCGGTCCGGATCCGGACCCGAATGCAGTCCTGTCCGGACCCAATCTCATTCCTTATTAACTGGATATTTTTTTATTTTGAGGGGGGAATTCATTTTAAACTGGAGCATTTATTTCAGGGCTATTGAAAAAACACCCCCCCGCTCAACAAATCACGTTCGCCGCCCCGGACCACAGGTTAAAGCTATCTGCCAAATTTGGACTGCGGAAAAATATAGTTGATTACCCCTATTCTATTCCGATATTCTGTTATGATTTTCTGGTGTCCAAATGCAGAACTAAATCCTATTGGCATATAAAACAGTTACAGTTACCTTGGTAGCATCACTTATAGTTACCTCTGTTACTGTTGCCCGAGTTAACTGAAGCAATTGCTTTGTGTGCATAAGTGAAGTTTGTCATGATAAACTCTCCTCCCCCCTATATCATAAGGCAATTATCAGGATGCTATCTGTAGTGCCTCAGAGGGTAGCAATATATATACAATCTGTATAAACACACACATACACACACACACACACACACACACACACACACAAACACACACATTCATACACAAACACACACACACACACACTGTGCATTTCTGCCTCCCCCGGTACATCAATAAATAGAGCAAATAGCATTAGGCCCAACTGACCCTGTATGACGGGCTTTAGGTTAATATCATTTGTATCAGTGTTTTCAGGTTTGGCCATTTAGCTGAAACCTTAGGCCTCTGAAGGAGTCATTTGGCCAGGAGGAAATTGATTCGCTCCATCAGCACGTTCTTAATCTCAAACGGAGTCCAAAGCTAAACGCTGTTCTTCTCTCATAACCACGTTAGGCAGGGATCCGCCGGACTCCCGGCCAGTGATTATATGTCTGTGCTGAGGGATTAGACGTTTGTTCAAATATGAAAATGATTATAATGCATGTCTGAAATAGGAAATCAAAACTCTCCATTATGGTTGAAGACAATAGTTCAACCCTACTGCTGTACTGCTGGGTTGGTCTGTTCTTAGATACACTGATCTGGATTTAAATAAGGATATACATATGCATGTATCTGAACATTTGTGTGTGTGTGTGTGTGTGTGTGTGTGTGTGTGTGTGTGTGTGTGTGTGTGTGTGAGAGAGACACGTTTAATGTTTTTATATTTGTAAGATCATTATAGTTATGGAGTATAGAGGGTTAGTGTAGGTGCCTGTGGGTGTTCGCTGTTATTGATTATAATAACAATCACCATCATCACCACCATCACTATCATCATCATTATCATCACCACCATCATCATCACCATCATCATCATCATCATTTCTATCATCATCATTATCACCATCACTATTATCACCACCACCATCATCATCATCATCATCATCATCACTATCATCACCACCACCACCATCACTATCACCACCATCACCATCATCATCTTATTCTTCTTCTTTTTCTTCCACCTCTTCCTCTTTTTTCTTTTGAGAAGATGCCTTCTTGATGCCTTCTAGATTACTGCCTGCTTCCTCCTAGATTTATTCTACATTATTTCCTTGCTCCTTTTTAGTGTCTCTGTCTTCTAGATTCCTTCTTCAGCAACATCATGTACAAATGAACACGAATGATCTTCCACACATGCTCACACTTTTCAGCTCTAATGAAGGAAACACGTCCTCTCCCTCCCTCACATCCACTCTGAGTGTGCAAGGCACACCTCACACACGGCATCCGTCTCCAGGGTTTCTGCGGCCGCTCCTCCCTGCCATGTGGCTGAGCGATGGAGGGCTTACCGTACACACCACTGGGCACCAAACAAAACACACTAATGGCAGGACAAAGAACTAAAGCCACAACCCACTTCCAGCAAAAGCAGCGGACACAAAGTGCAGCTCACCACAGCTAGAGACACAAAGCACAGTCGCCTCTGTGTGGACCTCTACAAAGCAGTCGACACCACGTGAGGTTCCAGAGTGTGGATGTTACTGTGGGCGGTGCCAGAGTGTGGTTGTTACTGTGGGCGGTGCCAGAGTGTGGTTGCCTGTGTGTGGGCTTCCAGAGGGCAGACACTTTACTGTTTTGGAACATTTTTATTCATGTGCATTTGCAGGTCCAGCTCTGGACGATCTCGCAGACCTTTTGTGCTTTTAAGAGTAAAGAGTTGTTTTTAAAGAATGAATTAATTCACTTGGATCACTCAATTGACTTATGTGTATGTAGGGTGCAGTATTATCACTCAGGGTCTCTACATCATGTCTTCCTCCTCATCCTCATGCTCTCAACTGTTTCTCTCATCCTCTTCACTAGGGGCTCATGGGTAATGCTGGCAACTCTGTGGAAGGCTACAATAACATCTCCAGAATTCTGCAGTCTCACTTACCCACACCGACATACATATTTACCAGTAAGAAAGTACATAAGCTCCCTGGGAATCAAAATCATGACCGTGGAGTTACTAAGACCTGCTCCACCTGCTCCACCTGCTCAACCCGTCACCCTCAGGAGTCTCAGATTAAAGTGAGTGATTGAAACATGATATCAGGAAACCCAAACCATTATGTTTTATTTGTTATTGTAACCACGGCGACTGGTACAGGCCAGATGCTGTGGTGAAATACATCAGGTCTTATTAACAGCTTTGATCCACTGTGAATTTCTGAAAGTGTGGAGACATCAGCTCCTTCATACTAACCCCAACCCCACCCTAACCCCTAAATCTAACTCCACCCTAACCCCAACCCAACCCCTAACTCTAACCACACTCTTACCCTGACCCCACCCTGAGCCCTAACTAACCCCACCCTGACCCCTGACCCCTAACCCCAACCCCACCTTGACCCCCAACCCCAACTCCAACCCCACCTTGACCCCTAACCCCTAATCCCAACCCCAAACCCACCTTGACTCCTAACTCTAACCCCAACCAGACCCTGACCCCTAATCTAACCCCACCCTAACCCCACCCTGACCCCAACCCCACCCTGACCCTTAACCCCAACCTGACCCCTAGCCCAAACCCCACCCTGACCCTCAACTCTAACCCCAAACATGTTTGCATGTTCACCACTAAGCACCAAAAGCATTACTATACTATATTATAATAATGGAATACTCATTATTACAGTTTTTGACAACTGCTACCATGCGTTTCCCAATACTTGTGATACATTGTCAAAACTCTAAACACAGCAACACCTTTACCTCACACAAATAGCCAAATAGTTAATATCGTGTTCAAAAGCGCATTTTCTTAACTAAATAACAACTCTGCATTTATACACCAACTTTGTTAAAACACAGCAAACCTGGTTGTAACGTTTGTGACGGGCAGGCATGACGCAAATGCAGAATTCAGGGGGGGGGGGGGGGGGTTAATGAAGATAGTAACAATCACAACTACAACACAGAAGGCAGAGGGAGCTAAGCAAAACCATAGGGAGAGGACACCAACTAGTCAGGTAGGCTAAACAACAGGGAAACGTAAACGTAAGATAATAACAAACCGAGAACAACGTAAGCATAAGACAAGGGAAGCAATGATACAAGGAGAACTAAACAGCATAACTATCACTAAGAACACGAAAGAGACACAGAACTACTAAAGATTACAAAGGACTAGGGATATACATAACGAAGACATAAGCACTGAACATGGGATTACAAAACAATAACATGAACAGACCATCAGGTAGAACGGAAGAACAGCGAGGGACTCACGTACAGGGAATGACCGACAAGGGAATGAAACACTCGGGGTTCTTTATACACAGAGACAAGACGGTGAAACGAGACTCAGGTGTGTGGGTACTAACGATAAGGGCGTGACAGACAGACAGAGGAACGAATGGGAGCGGGGAGCTAGGCGGGACCAGGGAGGAGGGAGAGGCTGGACGTGACACTGGTTCAGTATCCAATCATTCTTTCAAACACTAGCACAGATTCTTCGAGATTACAGTAACATAGTCAATCACTGCACAACCACTGTAAAAAAAATTAACATTTGATGGCAATACAGAAACAGTATTACATGTAATATTTTACTCTCTCCCAGCAAACAACAGACATTTTACAGTAGCATCTGTTGTTTTCAGTTTTACTGTAATCCGCTTCATTTGGACTTTTTTTTCCAAATGTGTGCATTTTTGGCAACAAACTGTCTACACAATGAGTGATATTTACTGTTAGGTACTATATGGAATGTAGATTAGACAAAAAAGGAGTCAGTAACAGTTTTGCAGTAAAGGGTATATTTTACTGTATTAGGGACATTACTGTAAATTGTGGCCTAACCCAAAAAATATTTACCGTAATTGTAAACATAATTAGACGTTAGATAACGGCGTCATTTTGTCAGTAACGGGATAATATAATTAATTACTTTTGTAATTATTATTGTAATTAATGTTTTCATCCACATCACATCTGATGTTGGCCCTTGCCATGCACCTGGGAAAGAAAAGCTTGGTATGCCTTATTCACCCCTGGCAGTCTTCAGGTGAAATGTCTCTGCAGCCGGGATCCATTGCATCCAGGAGGGACATTTGGTCATGGGGCCGATGATCATACACCTTCCACCTCCAGACTGAAAAAAGTTCCTTAGTGGGGTTGAGGAAAGGCGAGATGGGCGGGAGGAAAAGGGACATCACTCTTGGATGGTCTATAAACTAGGTTGTGATGACATGAGAATGTCAGAATGCTACATAGTCCCATCACAAATGTCCTCGTGTTTCCTATCAACTGTTCCATTTCTGCTTCTGGAACCAGTTGTTGGTAGAGTTCATTCAAAAACGAAAGAAGGAGGTCACTGTTATAGGGACCAATCTGGCATTTGTGAAGGACCAAACCAGCACTTGAGATTGCAGGACAAATTGTTATATTTGCTCCTCTCATTACACATTACAATACTGTACTTCATTTTATTTCATTGATCTATATTTGCAAAAAATGTGTACAACAGTAATAACTTTTCAGCTGCCTTTGTTTTTGCAGAGCTTGGCATTTTATACGATATTTAAGGTTTTGAACCTTAGGTTTTCATTTTTGGCATGCTGTGTACAAGCAATTGTAAATAAGACAAAAACGATCCAGAATTTTGTTATTGGATAACCTTGTGTGTATAGAAAATGTAAGCATTATAAAAACATGTAAAATGACTGCATTTTGTGCCATAACAACATGAATTGAACTAATAGTATAGCCACTGAAAACTGATGTTGTGTTCACTGTGTTTGGAGTTTTGAAAATGTGACTACAGATTGGACAAACGCACGTTAGCTGTCGTCAAAAACTGTAATTGAATTAATAGTATAGCCACTGAAGACTGATGTTGTGTTCACTGTGTTTGGAGTTTTGAAAATGTGACTATAGACTGGACAAACGCATGTTAGCAGTCGTCAAAAACTAATAGAATTACGTCATTTAACTTACTAACAATTTACTGTAACGTTCCAACCAGGAAGACAGGGATCCAATTGCGAATTTTAGTTTTCTTTTTATGTCTTGAAGTGAACACGGAGCACTCGTATAGACGAGCAACACCGTGGAGTGTGTGCGGTGTATGTGTGTGATAGTCGAGGTTGAGATGGTCCGAGTTCACGCCGGGTAGACAGATGGCTGGAGGTACAAGAGGGCTAGGCTGGGAACGATGTCTGGAACGAGAGCAGAGGTCAGAACACAGGAGAGCAATCACGAGGAGATAACGCTTAGTCAGTGGCATGCCAACAATACTTCGCAACCCGGTGGTGAGAGGGGAAGGCTTAAGTACACGTGGCTATGGGAGGTAACGAGCGGCAGGTGCAAGGACTAAGTAGGTGGTCACGTGCTGTTCCTGACAGTACCCCCCCTCCGACGAGCGGCACCAGCCGCAACCGAACGATTAGACGGGGGGCGACCACGGCGACGAGGGGCAGGGAAGTTAGGATGGGCAGCGTGAAAGTCCGCGATGAGCGGGGGATCCAACACGTCCCGTGCGGGGACCCAGGCCCTCTCCTCGGGTCCATAGCACTCCCACCCGTCGAGCTCCAGAGGTTCAGGCGGCTTGGCAAGCGACGGTGTAGTGGACATGGGGCTGTAAAACACCAGCTTGAGCAGAGAGACGTGAAAGACAGGATGCACACGATACTGAGGGGGTAGCTGTATCTCATACGACACGGCATTGACACGACGTAAAACCTTGAAGGGCCCGATGTATTTAGGGCTCAGTTTCTTACAGTACCGCCGCAGGTTCAAGTCGCGCGTAGACAATCACACCCGCTGACCAGGGTGATAGACAAGAGAGGGCAGACGACGACGGTCGGCGTGGAGTCTCCGAGTGTGTAGCGCTCGCCGCAGGTGCACGTGGGCACGTTCCCATGTCCGTGCACTGTTCCGAAACCAGTCGTCTAACGCAGGTATATTCGACGAGCTATTGTCCCAGGGTAAGAAAGCCGGTTGATACCTGTACACACATTGGAAGGGAGTCATCTTGGTGGATGAATGCATTAACGAATTCCGAGCATATTCCGCCCAGGGTAAGTATTTACTCCAGCTCGTCTGAGAAACGCAATACTGCCTTAGGAACCTCCCGATCTCCTGATTGACTCGTTCCACCTCGCCGTTGGACTGTGGATGGTAGCCGGAGGTAAGACTAACGGCGACACCGAGTAATTTGCAGAATTGTTTCCATAGCTGCGACGTAAATTGAACACCTTGATCAGACACTATATCTTCAGGCAACCCAAAGACTCGGAAAACGAAAGAAAACACTGCTTGGGCGGTCTCCATGGCCGTAGGCAATTTAGAGAACGGTATCAAGCGACACATTTTGGAGAACCTATCGACTACAACTAAGATGACAGTGTTACCTTCGGACTTCGGCAGGTCAGTGATGAAGTCCATCGCGATGTGTGTCCAGGGCCGACGCGGAATAGAAAGCGGGTAGCAGTTTTCCCACAGGGAGAGTGCGAGGGGTGCGACTCTTCGCGCAAACACTACAGGCTAGAATGTAATCCCGAACGTCGTCCTTCAGAGACGCCCACCAATACAGCCGTGACAGCAAGTGCACTGTGCGTGTGATGCCTGGGTGACCTGTACCTGCCGTATCGTGTGCCAGCTGTAAGAGACGTCCCCTCAACGACACTGGAATGTATTGTTTCCCAGCTGGACAATCGTCTGGACTTGGGTCAGTGCGTAGCGCCTCTTCTATTTCGCCTTGTAGGTTCCAACGAACTGCGGCTAGGAAACAGGTGCGTGGTAATATGTACTCCGGTTCTTTGTCCGCGGTATCCTTTTCATAAAGGCGAGAGAGGGCATCGGCTTTCGTGTTCTTCGAACCGGGTCTATAGGAAACAGAGAATCGGAAATGGGGGAAGAACAACGCCCATCGGGCTTGGCGAGGATTGAGGCGTCTGGCCTCCTTAATGTATTCTAAGTTCTTGTGGTCAGTGTATACGATAAAAGGATGTTCGGCTCCCTCTAGCCAATGTCTCCACTGGTCCAGGGCGAGTTTCACTGCCAGGAGTTCACGATTTCCTACATCGTAATTCCGTTCTGCAGGTTGCAACTTCTTGGAGAAAAACGCACAAGGGACCAATTTAGGGGGGTTTCCTTGGCGTTGAGACAGGACCGCTCCCACTCCCACCTCGGAGGCGTCAACCTCAACCACGAAGGGAATCAGGGGATCAGGGAGGTGTAGGATGGGTGCGGAGGTGAACGCGCCCTTGAGCAGCGAAAATGCCCGATCCGCCTCAACTGTCCAGACGAGGACATGTCCCGGACATGTCCCGGAATATCTCATCCATAAATGCCTGGAAAACAGACGGGCTGTTGGCTAGTCCATACGGCATCACTAGATATTCATAGTGACCTCGTGCTGTGACGAAAGCGGTTTTCCACTCGTCCCCTTCACGGATTCGAATTAGATTGTAGGCACTCCGCAAGTCTAGCTTCGTGAATATGTTCGCCCCTCTAAGACGTTCCTGTGACGCCGAGATTAAGGGAAGAGGATAGATGAATCTAGACGTGACAGCGTTGAGAGAGCGATAGTCTATACAAGGACGTAGTCCCCCCCCTTTCTTCTCCACAAAGAAAAACCCCGCTGCCACAGGCGATGTGGATGGACGGATGAACCCTTTCTGAAGAGCCTCGTCAATATACTGCTCCATAGCCAGATCCTCCGGACGAGACAAGGGGTAAGGCTTCGTACGCCGTGGGAGGGGAGATCCGGGCAGTAGTTCGATCACGCAATCCCATGGTCTGTGTGGCGGCAGGTGACTGGCGTTTTCCTTGCTGAAGACGTCGGCGTATGCTTGATATTGCTCGGGATAAGCAGTCTCGAGAGGAGAGTCGGGGCTCTCTACAGACGTGGATCGGAGAGGTAAGTGCATACAATTGTCGTGACAGTGAGAACCCCATTTCGTGATCTCCCTAGTCTTCCAGGAAACAGTGGGATTATGCAGAGACAGCCAGGGAAACCCGAGTACTACTGGATCGCGGGGTGAGGGCAGCAGAAGGAACTGGATGGATTCGGTATGGAATATTCCGACTTGGAGCGTAACAGGTACGGTACATTCAGTAATCAGCCCTTCTCCGATGGGCTGACCATTTAGAGCATTTACACGCAGAGGAGGACAGACAGAAGTCGTGGGGATGTGCAAACGACGTGCCAGACCCGCATCAAGGATGTTTCCCGCAGCCCCAGAATCTAACAGTGCTGAAAGGTGAGTAGACATACCCCCAGACGTGATTCGTACAGGCAAGTTAAGCTGGTTGTTATGGCTAAAACAAAACACAGGGTTGCTTACTCGTTTGTTCGTTGGAATGTCCTCCGCAGTGCGCGTCGGGCGAACGGGGCAGCGATCGCGGAAGTGGCCTCTCTCTCCGCAGTATAGGCACAAGCCTTCGCGTAGACGCCGAGTCCTCTCGTGCAAGGACAGGGGTGTTCTGCCCAACTGCATGGCTTCCGCGCCCTCATGCGTTGCATCAAGCGATGAGAGGCTCTGACGACTCGGTGCAGTAGAGGGAGAGCTCCTCCACGACGCTGGACGGCGGGTGAGCAACAGCTTGTCTACGTTGACAGCGGTCTGGACGAACTCGAACAGTGACTTTCCTTCACCGCGGCAGGCGAGCTCCACTTGTAGATCATGCCTCAGTCCTCTACGGAACACGGTTTTCAGGGCAGGTTCGCTCCATCCGCTACCGGCAGCCAGGGTACGGAACTCTCGAGCGTAGTCCGCCGCACTGCGTTGCCCTTGGCGAACTTCACACAACAAAGTGCCCACGTCTCTTCCCGCAGCCGGGTGATCAAACACGGATTTAAACAACACGGAGAACTGGGCCTCGGATTCGAGAGACGGGTCCTTGCTGTTCTAGAGTGCTGTACCCCAGGCTCCAGCTTCTCCTGTGAGGTGTGACAAGACGAAGTGGATCTTCTGTTTTTCTGTCTGGAACTGGACCGGGTGATAATCGAAGTACATAGAGCATTGCATGAGGAAGTTCTGACAACGCTCCGGGGAACCGTCATACCGCTCCGGCACTGCCACAGGAATACAGTGAGGAAAGCCAGGAGGAGCGATGGCCGCAGCAGCTTGGTGTTGTACTGCTTGTTGTGTGGCCTGCTGCTGAATCACCTGCTGCTGGATCGTCTGGTGCTGTGCCACTTGCTGTTGGGCTGTCTGCAGTTGAGCGGCTTGTGCCTTCATAGCCTCCGTGAGCTGTCGGACGTCATCTTGGAGTGAGGCGATGGTATTCCCTTGCTGAGCAAGGAGTGCAGGTACGTCCACT
>NC_135225.1:15071184-15151184 GCF_052324685.1 Brachyhypopomus gauderio | reverse complement strand
CTAGGGTTAATCCTAGGGTTAGGGGTTAGGGTTAACCCTAGGGTCCTTCGCCAACACTCATTTCTCAATGTGAAGGTGTCTGAGGCGGTCAGCGTCGAGGAACCCACCGAGACTTTGGCGTCACAGAAGAGGGAGGAGAAGTTGAGAAAATTCAGAGACCTTCATTTCAAAAGGGTAAGAGCCCAAACGCACACTACCACAGTCATGGGCGTTTGGAGACACTTGTCGACTAAACACTCTTCAATAGGTTCGTTTTGCAATATAAATCACACTGCCTGCTTGCTGAGATCCTTTCGACGCTTCTCGTGAAGTACAGAGCACTGAGGAAGAATAAATGTCTGTATTACTTTATTCCCTCTTACTATATAACGGGTCAAGACATTCGTTCTAAAATTGTACCCTTGCCATGGGTACCACCAAAAAAATCTTTAACGAATGGTGTTTTAATAAGTAACATAATCATTGTGAATGTCCTTTATACTAGTGAGGTGTATAAATTAAGCATGAGAAGGATGCTTTTCATTAGTGGAAAGCTCACTACTTATGTAACCTCCAGCATCTGAGACTCTGTGTCTGATGGCTACTCACAGGGTGATGCTACACATGGGCTTTTGTCAATGGGCTTTGTTTCTACAACATTTTAAAAGAACCGTCAAGCTGATGTCATGTGTCATGTAAAATCGGATGTGTATTGTGAACCTGGACAGGATGGCAGCATTGTGTGGTGTTAGCTTCTCCGTATGTCGTTATTAGCACCCACAAGCCAGTGCTGCATTGGTTTGTAGTATGTTATAGTGTAAGGGAAGACGGTAATGTGTTGGTCATCGGTGTGACTGAAGATCCATTCAGAGTGTCACAGGTGTGACTCCTGCCTTCACAGCATGAGGCGCGTAAGCTGAATCACCAGGAGGTGGTGGAGGAGGACAAGAGGCTGAAGCTGCCCTCCAACTGGGAGGCCAAGAAAGCTCGACTTGAGTACGAGCTCCTCGTGGACCAGAAGAAGAAGGTATTACGCCTGAAGATATGACAAAGATGTGGAGAAGGGACTCTTTGTACTGTGTCATATAAGATGCTTATTGATTAACTAAATTATAATTGTGCTCTTTATTGAAAGTTCTCATTTACTAATGTTTTGAGCTAATGTTTAGGCAGACCAAAAGGTTTTCTTTCTGCATAAGACATCCCTTCCTGTACAGAGATTATCCATACTTGCATAGAGTTTTTGTTTTGATATTAAGGCATCACAGTTAGGCTGTTGGTTCTGCATGGTCATGTGTAAAGAGGTTGGAGTTGTGCTCAGATGTGTGTCTGCGGGTTAGGACTGTGCAGCACGGGGTGAAGACTACAACCGGGTGAAACTACTGGAGATCAGCGCTGATGACGCAGACCGCTGGGAGAGGAAGAGGAAGAAGAAGAACCCTGACCCTGGCTTTTCCGGTGAGGAACTCTTTAACACTAACCCGTTATCAGGATCCATCGTGCTTACAGTCTCCCAGAAGGACATCCAACCACTGAAGGGGCGTTTTACATGTGCGTGTTTTAAAGAGTGGGTGGATCGAAGATCCCTCAGACTGCTGGGGAACCTGGGAGTTGTAGTGACACTAGGGCAGTGTTTCTCAAAGTGTGGGGCGCATGGGTATTGCAGGTGGGGTGCAAGCAATTGGAAGAAATGAACCTTTTTAAGCCTGTCGTTTTAATGCCTGTTTGTTTTGCATAATCCCCGGATGTTTAAAATGTCTGCGGAACAGTGTAAACCAGGGCTAGATTCGGCCCTTTAATGAATCTGTACCGGCCCCCCCGGTCAGCAAATCATGTTCGCCACCCCTATTGAATTTAGTTCAATAAATTATATAATGTAAACCTTGCAATTGTATTTTATTACCATTTTGTTTGGGTGATATGGGACAGGTGGGGCGTGGAATTTCCCCTTCTTCTGAGGTGGGGAATGATAGAAAAAGTTTGAGAACCACTGCACTAGGGGAACGGCTGCATGTCTTGGAGTAAATCAGTCCACGTAACTCAGTCAGTCACACATTTTACTGGCAAAGCACCCTCATCATTACTGAAGCAGGTCTTGTTAATAGACCATAAACCTCACACGTTTAAAAAAAATGAGTCACAAGATCACAACCCGCTTGTCTGTCTCCAGATAATATGTACAAAACCCTGATAGTGCCACTTAGGGTTGTGTAACAGTCACACTACAGTTGTAGTTGTACACCTCTATGTAACAGTCACACTACAGTTGTAGTTGTCCACCTCTACATAACAGTCACACTACAGTTGTAGTTGTACACCTCTATGTAACAGTCACACTACAGTTGTAGTTGCAGTCTATAATTTAGAATGTGTAGTTTTTATATCAGCAGCAGTGTTCATCAGTTGCATTGCTCAGCATACCAGTACCTCATTGCATCCTTTGCAGTTGTTTACTTACATTTAAATATCATACTTAGACACTTCATATCTACTTGTATGTGTATATATTTCATTGCAGTGTTATTGTTGTCTGTTCTTGGGGGGTGGGGGAAACGGACGATGGAGGGAGTGAGAGAGAGAAAGAGGGAGAGGAGGGTGTAGAGAGGGAAGGCAAGAGCACAGTGTGTCCATATCAGTAATGACAGAGCTTTAATGTTGTGAAAAATGACCCCGTTTCCTACATTAATGTTGTAAGAAGATGTAGATGTTTTGTGTTAATGTATAAAAGGACAAAATGTGGTCTTAATCTTCATCCATTAAGATGTTCCGATAATTGTGATGTATAGACTATTTCAGGTAAAAATGATGACAGTGTTTAACTTCACCCAGTCCCAAGTTTCACTCACCCCAGTTACAGTGTCAGCTAAACCGATGGCTCTGTGCATGTGGACTGCAGAATGGTTGCCATGTGGAGAGATGAACAGATGGGAGCCATGCGAGGCTGCGGGCCTGGGCACCTGTTTAAGATCCGTTCTGCTAATTACAGTCCACCCTCAGTCTCTCCTCTGGCATCATTCTCCAGTTTTGGGTAGATTTTATTCATTCCTGTTGTCATTGATCTGTTTTCTCTTCTATGTCTCTCTAGGGTACGCTGAGGCCCATCTGAGACAATACCAGAGGCTCACAAAGCAGATCAAGCCGGATATGGAGGACTATGAGAGACAGAGGGAGGAGTGGTACGCGTTTGCCTTTGTGATTTAACACTACACACTGTTCTGTACAGGATGTCCGGTACGAATTTCGTAAAAATGACTTTCAGGAGGGATCTATGGTTGATTAGTCGTTTAAATATAATACTGGGTAGTCTCTTTAATGGCGATTGTGAAGGTGATCATGGTGGTGAGTCAGTGGTGATCATGGTGGTAATTAGTAATGGTAAACCTAGGGGTTGCCATGTTCTAACACTACATGTTGTCTGTGTGTGCTGTCAGTGGAGAGGATTTCCACCCCACATCCAACAGCCTTCTCCATGGGACCCACGTGCCCTCGAGGGACGCCATCGACCGCATGCAGGAGGATGTGCACAAACAGTAAGACAGGAGAGCACTGTAGTGTGTTTGCGTGTCATACAGCCTTGGTGAATGAGTGGGGATCTGGACCACGTTTGGTGTGTGTGGTCGTGTGTGTGGTCGTGTGTGTGGTCGTGTGTGTGGTCGTGTGTGTGGTCGTGTGTGCGCGCGCCTGCCCTTGTTGGTTCACTCCATCGTTCTTCTTCCAGAATTGAGAAGCGTTCCAAATACAGTCGTCGCAGGGCGTACAACGACGACGCCGACATCGACTACATCAACGAGCGCAACGCCAAGTTTAACAAGAAGGCAGAGCGCTTCTACGGCAAATACACCGCTGAAATCAAGCAGAACCTGGAGAGAGGGACCGCAGTCTAGCAGAACCTGGAGGAGTCAGGTTCTGGCTGTTTTATCTGGGCTCTATAGCAGTTTCTATCAAACAATTTAATCACCCAGAGGCCTGGTACTATAAGACCAACGCAGAGAAGGGACATTCTTATTTGTTTTATGCTTCTTGATCTTGTTCTTGTTTTGTCCTATTATTTGTGCTAAATGTTCATTCACTTAAATAAAAAGGCGTCAGTTTGAAACACGTCTGTTCTCGTGGCCGCGTGTGTGCAGGACTTAACATGAGAAGTCAGCAGGGTCGTTTCTCCCCAGGACATGAAGGGGGCTGAGCGTAGGGGCCACGAGAGAAGACAGGGAGACTATTATCTCCCCCATCTCCCCATCCTCCGAGCGGAGATACCAGAGGGGAGATACCAGAGGAGAGACTTGTGACCTGAATCGGCTTCAAAGGCGACTGCAGCTGTTCCCAGACTGTGTGTTCCTTCTTCCCCGTGTAAATGTGAGAGCTGCAGCGTGAGCCGTTTTTTCTTGGGAGGTAACGTGGGTGGCAGACATGCTCAAACGAGCTCAGTGTAAACCGAGCCACACATTCCTTCAGTACGAAACACGTTGCTGACGAGTAAAGACCTCGTTACTCTGGGAGCGTCCAGGTCACTCTAGGAAACGCAAGTTGTTGGGCGTGTCTTCCCACGCTGAGCGCATCACGCGACCACGAGGGCCCTGCACTGGGAGAGCCGTGTCAGAGCACAAGATCCGTCGCCATGGTGATGAGTATGTTGAGAATGGTCTTGTAGGGATAACTGGGGGTTAGAGGGAGGCTTCCAGAGTCCAGCATGTTGGAGTTTATAGTCACTCGTTTAAAATTTCTCTCGTTTTTTCCAAAACATCTGGACTGTTGAGTCTGCACAAATGAATTCCTGATATTTTATCTACACTGAAAACTTGGTGAAAGACTGAAAAGTGCAGAGGGGCAGTTTTAAGAATCTTGTTCACAGGTAGACTCGGCTGAGGGGGGTGTGTGGGTGGCCCATGTGTCAGAGCCGTGTTGAGAGCCTCCGCCCACCATTTGCCCCGCGGTCACGTGCCTGTCCTGTCAGGGGTCCTGTGTACAGCTGTTGGCCGTCATTCCCCCTACGGAAGCACGGTGGAAAATGTCCTGAACATAGACTGAACCTTTCCAACGTTTCAGGAGCTCAGATGTTTCCGTGGCCGAACATTAATGAACATGTTTTAATGTTCAGAATCATTAGCTGCTCACTAGCTACTAATAATATGAAAAGTTTCCCCAATGCCCAGGATCTACATGAGAGAAACAGTTATCGTGAGTTATCGGTTATTATTACCGCATGCATTTAAAATTCTTTTGAAAGGAGCCTCCACAGCCCAAGTCCTCCTTTCATGTTCGCTAATCTATTCATACGTTCTTGTTTCTGTCCTAGTGTCGGAAGGTGTGTTAGAACTCTGCAGTGGTGACATCACTGGGGTGATTACAGTATCCTCCTCTAGGGGGGGCTATACTATTTTACTCATGTGATGGGCTTGAACAGTTGCCACGGAATTCACAGCATTAAGAGCAACTAATTAGACATCAAAGGGCATTCAGCCTGCCAGGGGGACTCTGCGTTTTTCTCAAGTCGAATTCAAAAGACGTCTTGTGTGTCTCAGACAATAGTGTCCTTTATGTGTCTTTGTAAACACACAGTAGTTTCCCCTCTTCTCGTCTCTGCGAGGAGGCGTCAGGGATCCAGTATGTGGTCTGCCAGGGCGTTCCAGTTTTAAAGCCTGTGGAATCTCCCTGTGGCAAAAACAAAATACAGATCTGCGAGAAGATGGAGTCCCGAGGACATGTTTATGAGCATAATTATTCTGTGTGTGTGCGTGTCACGCCTACTCAGGTGCTGTTACAACCATCTTCCATCGGCCCTAAGAACAAATATATATTACCAGGAACTGGCAGGGTGCGCAAAGGCTGCCAAAGCGCACGCGCTTGCCCAGGTTTCTGTGGCGTGTTCTGGGTGACGGAGCCTGAAGTGGAAGTCCTGGGGTTGGGGTTGGGGTTGGGGTTGGGGATTGGGGGGGGTTGGGGATTAGGAGGCTCGGTTGCTCCCCGCGTAGCTAAGGTGGGCTGATGCCACGCGACCTCATGACGTGTGCACACGTTTCTCTAATGACTTCCTAACCCTAATGGCCATCTGGAAAGGCTGTGTGACTGTTGGTTTTCAGCATTGTAACTAACTTTCTACCATTGTTAAAAATAACTCCCTGGAGTTCAGACAAGAAGTAGGACTTGTGGAGGAGTTGGAAGTCAAACTCCACTAAACATCACAAAGTGGGTTTCGTTATAATCCGACATCGAGACCATGGATTCTCGTTAGCGTTACAAACAAAATCAGTCCAAGTTGTGCGAAGGGGGTTTTGCTCTTTTCAAAGATACTTTGCCACCACACATTCACCCAGAATCCGAGGATCAAGGACACAGCAGCACACGGGATTTACCATCCATAGCTGTAGCGTAGCTACCTACGTGGGGAAGTTTCTAAGCCAAACAGTCTCATTTATTCAATCGTATGTGTAAAATTAGTAAACACGCGAGTACAGCGAAATTTCTGCCAAAATCCGATCTAATCGTGATGGAGGGAAACACACTCCGCGGTGTGACGTTTGTCACGTCACTCAAATCAGCCCAAACGCAAAAACGATATCAGTTTTATTTCCATAAAAATTTGCATCACTACGCACATGTGCTTGGCTTGGAAATCACCAAAACAGACATACTCCCCGAGTGCAGTTGCACAGGAACATCTAGGTCAGCTTTCGGGTATTAGGGCAGGTGACAAAAGCTCGAGCTCTGTGATCACATCAAAGCCGTGAAGCGAACCGCTGGCACGCGCACCCCGGGCTGTTTGGAACGCGGTTTATGAGCGCGAGAACAAAGGCGGCGGGGCGCGCCTGCCAAACAACGCGATGATGCATTACACGCTGACTTAATATTACATCAAGCGAAATTTATTAGCTAATTAAAACCGCCAATCATCAAAGGGAACCTGTTACTTTAAAAGAAAGCAATGCTTTGATGAGCTGCACATCCGTCATTAAAATCATAAAACCAAATTTTATCCGCGCCTCTCGGCGTGGTATCCGCTCATCTCAATAAACGGAATAAATTAATTAGTGCTACGCGGTGGTGCCCGTTATTGCGTGACTCCAACAGTGTTCAGGCGGAAATGTTGTTCATAGAAAGTATCAAACATTTGAAGAAGCTGTTACCAACCAGTCTTAGTCATCTAAGCACGTTTTCAAACTGAAAAGCCAATAAAATATATCTTATGGGGCTTGTTCAAACCTCAGGCTCAGAGTTTAAATGCGTGGAACATCGACATTTACTTCGTTACGATCGTAACCGATGACAGCGAACACCACTTTGTTTTTCTATATAAGCACTTTGACTTTTATAACAATGTCGCCACCCAGTGGTCAAACTTTGCTTATATTTTCGTATTTTCGAAAGGGTGAACTACGTGTATGTGTATGAACGTTAATGCAGGTGTTTAAGTTACTATAAGAATCAAATGGTCATTTTCAAAAAATCCTAAATTTATCTAAAAGTTTTATTAAGGAACACTCAGTCAATTATTTAACAAATACAAACGTATTAATCTGAGTAAAGCTTTATCTGATATTTTAATAACTAAATCACTATTGTGTTTAAAACATTTACAAAAAGTTTATCAAAATAAAAAAAAAAGCCTTTATCAAAAGTGCTTTGTCATCTACTCTGAAAATGCATCTTGGTACAGGTTAGAGTGTCACTGAACACTGCTGGTAGATGCAGCAGTCAGTGCTGATAACTAGCAGGAATACAGGAGAGACGGCTCATATCAATCCAACATGGACAGGAGAAACACTGCAGGGCAGTTCAGGAAGTTTCAGGATGATATGTCAGTAAGTACAGGATTAGGGGTCGTTTAAACACTTACACAGATCATGTTGCCACTGTGTACATTGTGCATTGTGTCTAGTCTTTATAATCTTATAGTCCTTATAACCTATATAAACTTTTATAGCATAAAAAGTGACCCAGTCTACTGCAACATTGGATGTTGTCTTACTGTAAACTTACACTGCCACTCCACTCTAACTCAAACCCCAACACTAACCCTAACCCCAACACTAACTCAAACCCCAACCCTAACCTAACCCCAACACTAACTCAAACCCCAACACTAACCCTAACCCCAACACTAACCCTAACCCCAACACTAACTCAAACCCCAACACTAACCCTAACCTAACCCCAACACTAACCCTAACCTAACCCCAACACTAACTCAAACCCCAACACTAACCCTAACCTAACCCCAACACTAATTACTGCTTGAGCGTGTGCTGTCCTGAGAAGGGACCATGTGCTGGAGATGGTACAGCTCTACCAATGTTCTCATCCTGAGCCTTCTGGGCTACCCAGTGCTGGGAGTAACTGAGCAACCATTATTCCTTCATGTATGCCAAAGAAACAACTGGGGGGAAACCTTCCCACGTTCAGAACACATCCCAGAGTCTAATGGGCTAAAGAAACAAGAACATTAATGATCATTTGATGTCTTAATGAAATCACTGGTGTTGTAGTTTGCATTTATACAGTTCTGAGTTCACAACTCCCTTATCAGTGTATCACTGGCGCTGTTGGATGCATCACTCCCTGGACAGGAGGCTCCTTCACAGCTGGGACCTTCTGGGAGGTAGCCTGATTTATCCACAGCCAATATTAGACTTCTCTTGTATTTTAGAAAAGAGTTGCTGCAATTATTTTCCACAGTTTAGACTTATAACTAAACTCATGCATAAAGTTACTTAACCCTAGGATTTCTTTTTGTTTTGTCTTAATTATTGTTCATTATTTTTTCCACCAGAACCTGCTTTTCCTCCACAGGACATGACAGATGACACAGCAGACACACAAACTCTACACATTTTTTATTAAGAAACTTCCTTGAACATTTCAAAACAAATGTATACAATTCGATAGCTCCCACCTGTTCCAACATCGTCTCATCTTCCTCCAAATATAGTCCCTCAACATCTGAAAGAAAACGTGTCTGATGAACTATGACTGCTATCCTGCCCCACAGTAATCTATTTACACTATTTACAAGTGCCACAAGCTTGCCTGATCAGGGCAGCATGGGCAACCTGGATTTGTTAGGAGACGTTTTGTTGACAGGGACCCAGTGTCCGTATGGCTTCCTGTTCCCCATGCTGTCTGCTCTGGACGTCACTTTACTCTCCGCTGCCTGGAATGATGCACAGATCGACGGTTTGGCAACAGTATTCTACAACAAGAAACAGCAGTTTAGAATCACAGCGGGAAGGCAATGATTACTTCCAGGATGAAAGGCTGAGGCAGAGAAGTTAAACTGGTACTCACATTAATGCTGAAGGTGATTGGCCTTCTTGTCGGAGACGTCTGAGGTGTATGCTCGTCATCCTCACCTTCATCCTACAGAGACAGGCAAAGAAAAAAAAAAAAAAAAGTTTAATACCAAGATCACATCTGTCTCATACTGGGCTTTTTACATGCATGAGGAAACATGTCATATGAAGTCTAGAGGCCATCTGAGTGGCAGCTGACACTATGTAGTTACACATTTCTCATTCACTCGTTTTCAGCTGCCATCAGACACAATCTACATTTCTACTAATGCACAGATCTTAAAAGATATTAAAAACATGATAAAAAGGAGACACTCAGTCCGAGAGGAATTCTGAAATGTTGTCTTTTCCAAACCCCATCCAGCGTTCAGAGAACAGGCCTGATCAATGGCCTACTCTTCTCATTCATGGACCACTAACTGCCAGTCAGACACAGAAGTGATGAAGACTCTGGTAAATATTAGCACACCCAGTTCAACCATCAACATTGTCAAGGTCCTGCAATTATCTATATGGTGTGTGTGATTAGAGTGATTATACGTTTTGTACAAGTACATATGAAAATGAACACGTCTTTCACTCTGCACTGTAGTGGCAATGAAATACAATATTGTGCAGACCAAATACTTCACTAAGTGAGAGAGGAAGTCGCAGGATTTGCATTGATGTCACTTGACCTTCCCCAAGACTTTAGTTTTAAAACCTTGAAAAGCCAAAGACGTCATGTCTCTCCTACTCCCAGGGCTGGAGGAGTGGAGACCCCTGTCATGTGATCTACAGGAACAGAGACCATACAAAACAAAGCAATTGAAGCGCACCTAGACACTGCGCAAGGTTTTAAAAGAAAAGGAAAAAAGGTTATATCACCTGTGTGCACCTGAGCACACACACACAAATACATTTGCTTGTATTTGTAAAATTACCTAATCCAGACATTACCATACGCAGCCGCTGTGGGGAGTGTTTTTT
Source organism: Brachyhypopomus gauderio (assembly GCF_052324685.1). NCBI lineage: Eukaryota > Metazoa > Chordata > Actinopteri > Gymnotiformes > Hypopomidae > Brachyhypopomus > Brachyhypopomus gauderio. The sequence goes on along the minus strand of NC_135225.1, from coordinate 15,140,952 downwards.
GCCTTCATCAGGTTTCCATTAATCATGTCTGAGGAGATAACGTACATGATGAACCCAGCCTCTTTCACTACATACACTGCACATATAGTAAGACTGCATGCAGACTACGTCCAGACAGCTCTCCATCGTTCTATTCATTTAGCCCCCGTCCACCAATCAGATGGCTTTTCTGTCACTACAGCTCATCTCTGAATCCTGGACTTCTAGAATGGGGGTGTATGCACGCTCACCACTCACCTGTGCCTGTCGTTTCCGAAGCCTGTCTTCTCTCACCCCTTCCTCAGTGGTACAGTCTGGTTTCGGCTGCACAGAGCTGACGCTAGCAGGCAGCTCCACTAACCTGACTCCCAGAAGTTTAGCAGCATTCTCTTTAGCAATGTTCAAAAGATCCATCTTTTCTGTGAAGAAACATTAAAAGCATAATCTTCTTAGCTGATTTTTTTAAAAGGATAGACATGCTAAAGTTTATTTCCATATTCTAACAACTAGAAAGGCTTTTACCTTTGTGACTGAGCCGAACAGAAGAGTACTCAGGAGATCTCGATCTGCTCCTGTAATCTCTGTAGCGTCTCCTGGGGGAAGGGGAGAATCTGCACCTGTAGCGCCCCACAAACCTACGAGGGCCTCTCCTGTAGTGGGGCGAGCACGAGCGGGATGAGGATGAGCGGGACGAGCACGAGCGGGACCTTCGTCGCAAATCCCGCTGCCTAGAGGACCGGCTGCTGGAGCGAGACCGTGTCCTGTAACTGCTGCGGGATGAGCAGTCTGGAGACGGACTGAACGATCTAGACTTGGCCCGGCGCCGACAACGGGAGCGACCCGAAGCCCGGTGACAGCGGGGATGAGAGCGAGAGCGCGTACGAGAGGAGGAGGTGGAAGAGGAGGAGGAGGAGGAGGAAGACCTGTGGCGAGGTCTGCGATGGTGTGATCTGTAGGAGGAGGAGCTACTCTCGCTGCTCGCGTAGGAACTGTCACTGCTACTGCTGCGACTGAGAGAGCCTGAGGAACCGGGAGTTGCCTTGTCAAATACGAGATGCATACCCTCCTTGAGACGGACCTGCTGGCACTGGCCACCAACCTCACGTTTCATCATCAGACCTGCACAAAAAACAGGAAGTAAGAAACTCTGAAACGCTGCTGAAAACCAAACACAATCAGAAAAAAACAGGTTTGAAGTTCACTGCAAATTCAGCTAGTTACTGCCATACGATATGGTAACCCAAGATTTCGAGATTCCCACAAAACATAAATATTAAAGATTATAATGCTGGTGAACGTACTGGGATACGACGCTATAAGGGTTAGGGATTAGGGTCTAGGGTTTAGGGTTTACCATAACCCTACCATACTGGTTACGCAAGAGTAAGATAAGACACAAAGACCATTCCCATGACATTGATTAAGAGAATGCGTAGCTAGAGGTGTATTAAACGGTCTTCTTTCCAACCCCAAATTAGTTAACTGTACTAAAAAAGCGTTAGGTTAGCTAAAAACAGATAAACCAACTAATTATCGTTTCATTATACATACGGTTATGTTACCTAAGATAAGCGAGCGTTTCTGAAGAGATGGCGAGATTATTTTTTTCGAAATTAAAATAACCGTGTGTATAATGAAAACAATTTTCTGTTTCCAACCAAAACCCATTTTATACCTTGCGAGGAACAAGCAGCTTTGTCCTTGAAAAAATAAAATCCCAGAGCAAAACACGACACGACCGAGGATGAGCGCGGAACTAAACGAGTTCGCGCAGGCGGATCAGGTTTTCAGCGCTGCTGGCGAGAACGTCGCTTACGTCACGCGACGATCTGGAACTTTCCAGCAAACCGGAGAATCTAGTGATGTGAATTTCGGCTCTTTTTAGGGAGCCGGATCTTTTAGCTCAGCTCCTCATAAAGAGTCGGCTCTTTCGGCTCCAAAATGGCTCCTTATTTGAGGGGGTGGCGAACGTAATTTGTTGACGGGGGGGGGTGGCGAACGTACTTTGTTGACCGGGGAGGGGTTTTAGATGGGAACCGGCTCGGTCTTAAAGGGGAACCAGCTCTCGTCGTTCACTTAAAAGAGCCGGCTCTTTGAACCGGTTCGTTCGCGACCGACACATCACGAGAATCTTCTCCGCTGAGCTCGCGCAGGAGCGGACGTTACTTCACAGATTGTCTAATCGTCTTAATGTTGAAACGAACACGAACTTCTGCTAAAGTAGAAAAACAGATTATTGAAGAAAAAGGAGACAATAATGGAAAACCCCTTGGAAGGAAACGTTATTAACAGAGTGAAAGAGAAACAACAACTCTTGTTTTCTGCTGTGTCACTGCCCGAGCACCTCCCCCGCAGTCTAACCCTACATACTAACCATAACATTTTCAACCCATCATGTCAATACTATATATTTCAATTTCAATATCAATATTTTCCACGGGTCGTGTTCACACCAGGACTTATTTTTCTCAGGGCTGTGAGACCTGGACGTTTAAAACGTACGTTTAATTTAGTGACACGTGTCGAGACAGGACGCATGCGCGACATTTTCTGCAACCTAGGCATAAAGAAAAAAGTCCATTTAGTATCTCAGAATTTTGATTTAGTATCTCATAATTACGACATACTTTCTCATGACATCTCATAATTTTAGTATCTTGTAGTCATAATAATTAGTATCTCAATTATGACTTAGTATCTCATTGTTACGATATAGTAAATCATGAGATTGTAAGACAATTATGAGAAAGTCGTAATTATGAGATACTATTCATAATTTTGAGATACTGCATGAATTTGTATCTCATTGTTACGAGATAGTAAATCATAATGAGATAGTAAGACAATTATGAGAAAGCCGTAATTATGAGATACTAATTCATAATTTTGAGATACTGTATGAACGTTTTTTCAAGGAAATGGGCTTCCATATATAGGAGCATTTAGAGCTCTGGAAATAATTTCTGAATAAGATTCCGGTGTTACACCGAATTTTGTGACTGCAGACTACATGAACTTGCTGGTAAGCTGTTTTACCTACACTATATAGTCACAACGGTTGATGGAGACATGATTTATACATTTCAATAAAGCATTTTATAGGTGTTCGTCAATATATTAAACGGATTTTCAGCTAGGTAGTGAACTAAGCTTTATTGTTCTTATCATAATGTACATTCCTGGCCACTAGGAATGTATTTTGCTTTGTGTAATGAAAAACATGTTCTTCCTCTTCACCGTTCAGACTGGAGTGAGCTGGACAGCGGTACACTGCACAAGCAGGTTTGCACTCCAGACGTGCACTCGTATTCTATCGCGAGACTGCGTTGCTGTCTACAGCGCCGTTAGGTCTGTAACCCTTGTACATAGTTAAAGCGACGAGTGTGCAGTAGTCGGTAGGCAAGTGCATGTAAAACACGCTGCAGTAGCTTCTAGATTAGTTCGCTCAACTGTATTCAGCCATGGATATTCTAGAGATTCTGCCCGCCAACTACGGCTACGTGATCCTGACCTACCTGTACAGCTGGGTGATGTTGTGCTACCTGGCGCTCAAAGTCGGAGCGGCCAGGAAGAAATACGGCGTGAAGGTGGGCTAACGCTAGCGTTTGCTTTTCGTGTTATCGACCTTACGCTAACTAGGATTTGGTCGCGGGAACCAGTTTCACAAATGTATTTATAAATATATTTCACGTTATATATAGTTATAGAGTATTTTAGTTCACTGTCGACGAACTCTAACGTCTAAACGTCGGTTTCTTTTCCAGGCGCTGTGTCTTGGCTAGCTGGTTAGATGCATAGCTGGTTAGGGCTCTGTCTGCAAGTTATCCTAACGTTAGTTGTGTTAATTAACTAATTAACAGATTTTCCAAGACATATTTAGTTTTGAACTATTTAGCCAGAAATATTTAATTGGTTCTTGTACCGTGATTAGCTCTCTTTGTCTTACTCGTGCTTTAGTACCCTACCATGTACAGTGATAAGGAAGAGGTGTTCAACTGCATCCAGAGAGCCCACCAGAACACCCTGGAGGTTTACCCACAGTGGCTGCTCTTCCAGACTCTTGCATCTCTCGTGTATCCTGTGAGTAACCCAGTGGACGTCTTTTTAAAGTATCAATCGAATATCACGCATACTTAATGAATCTTTACCTTTTTTTTTTAAAACGTTTTATCACTGTGGAAGATAAGAGTTGTTTCACAGTTCAAGCCACACCCAAAAGGTGCATGGTACACGTTTTGAAATAGTTGATCTTAACTGGTTTAAGGCTAGTGTTTTACTTTGTTCAGGTATAACAGGTACCTCCAGCCAGCATGAACATGTTAACATATTATGTCCTTGTCATATCCTCTTCAGACTGTGACCTCTGTTCTGGGAGTTATCTGGGTGACCAGCAGGTTCTCCTACGCCTGGGGCTACTACACTGGCAGTAAGTCTTCTACCTAACTGTGTGTGTCACTGCTGCAGATGAGTGTCATTCCCGCTAACGTCTGGTTAGTCAGACTTCAGCACTCAAGTCATTCGTAAAGTTCTGAAAGGAATGTTCACACACCACACTCAGACCTAACTTTTTGGGTCCTGGCTTTCATCACTTATTTTTGTCATACTCATATCGCTACAGCAGGGGTACCCACACCTTTTCAGCTTGCGAGCTACTTATAAGATGACCAAGTCAAAATGATCTACCTATACATAAAAATGCAAAAAATGCAGTTTTATGTACCTATACATAAAAATGCAAAAAAAAAATTAAGTTATTATTATTGCTATTTAATATTGTGTATTCTTTCTTTCCTTTTCCTTTTTTTCCTTTTAGGATAAATAAAGTATTTGATTTGTTTATATTTATATGATGAGGCAAACGCACTTAGAATATGACACAGTGGCAGGGGTGGATCTACGGGCGGGCCTGGGTGGGCCAGGCCCACCCTGATTGGCAGCTGGGCCCACCTAATCACAAGCTCAGAATACAGTTTTCCGTGTGAAAATTTAAGAAAATAAACTTTAATTGCTGCAGGATGGCGCCTAGTGCACGAGTCATTTAATGACCATACACCCCGCCCACCCCGAACAAAACTTTCGTTCGTGCTTGCCCACCCCAATTACACTTTGGCCCGTCCAAAAACTGCCGGCTGCATCCACCACTGCACAGTGGGAAAAAATCCTCCTCCCATTCTGTATGGAAGTGGTAGCTTTTAGGTTTCTTACTCAGACCAGCTACGGCACTCATTTTTATACCCTTTGTTGTATTTAGTTCAAATAAATTGGAGGCTAGCTACGCAGCAATGTAACAAGTTAGCATGGTTTAACATGCATGCATAGGTTGTCAGAAGTTCAAATGTCAGATTGGGTACCCTGTGTGTCAATCAAAAGACAACCATCAGTGCAGATGGATGATAGCCTGTTATTCATCTCCTACTTTTTAATGTCATGCGATCTACCCTCACTTCCTTCGCGATCGACGTAATGGGCACCCCTGTGCTACAGTATAATTAGTTAAACTGAATCTAATGCATTATCGTTCTGTATGCATCACACTGGAAATCACTGTGACTAGATTGATTTAAATACCTAATTTACATGAGACATCTGGCTTCACAGTTGGACATTAATAGAAGTGCTTCAAGATACAGGGTTGGGGTTAGCTAGTTAGAATATTGTAAAACAGAAAGCACTTGTCTAGCTTCTCTGTATGAACAATGGGGAAATGTAGTTCATACAGAGAAACAATAGTCCATGTTCAGTGACCTGCACCCTCATTGCTCTGTCTTTTCAGAACCCGCAAAGAGGATGAATGGAGCTTATGGGTACATCGGCCTTTTTGGGGTCATCATTCTGTCTATATACATCGCTCTGCAACTGCTTGGAGTCGTCTAGACACTGTTGGCCAGCAGGACCTTTTCCACCACTCACCAAGCGTGGGACCTTCTTAAGGCTTCTTCTCTGGGCCTTTTAATATCTTTTGATTCCGTCTCCACTTATACAGAATGTGAAAGTACATCCTTGCTCTAGACCACTGTTTTAGTTACAATTCTTTGTTCTATACATTCAGTGTAATGTATCTAAAATTGTATTGATAAATAAGAATAAAACCAGATGTGATCAGAGCTCACATACTGTATGAAGGAGTTGGGGGGGGGGTGTATTGTTAAATGAAGCTATGCATAGTCAATATAGTTTTTCATCTAATAAAAATCTAATTTTTATTACTAATAAAGATCTAATTTGTATGACTTCTAAAGGCTACTTCTTTGGCCTGTGAAATATCTTTTTATTCTGTCTCTACTTATACAGAATGTGAAAGTAATCCTTGCTCTAGACCACTCTTAGTTACCTTTGTTCTATACATTCAGTGTCATGTATATTATTGTATTGATAAATCAGAATAAAACCAGATGTGATCAGAGCTGTGCTGTATGAATGAGTTGGGGGGGGTATATTGTTAAATTAAGTTATGCATGGTCTATAGTTTATAATCAAATAAAATGTTTATTGTAGTAATGATCAACAACGGAAAAATCAGCTACTGCATTTTCTGGTAATGACAAAGTAAATGTAGGGAAGGTTAACGGACAGGAGACAGTTGAGTATGAAAGTACTGAGAGTAGCAACTGTGTTGCCACATGGAGGCCGCACTAAAATGCATTTTCATTCTCAACACTTTAATGGCAGCACCACAGGAGGGGGGGGGGGGCTTCAAAGGGAGGTCGATCGGCTCCATAGAAAAAGTAGATCTATAGTTGATTTAAGAAAGGGCAATGTTTCTCCATGTTCTCAGCTGCATGGTTACCAGAGTCCTTCACAGCTGACGTTAACATAACAATCATCAAATGTCTCCATGTGTCTCCTGCTGTAGGTGAATGTCATAATTCTGACCCTGAATGTGTTGTCCTGATTCTGTTATGTCTCCATACGATCTTGCTTGCGTGACCATACTGCCCCAATCACTGTTGTCTCCTGTTTATCTGGTATTACAGTATGCTGCAGTTGTAAACTATGCACATCAGTAAACAGCGAGTCTTTAAATGTTTCCAGGAAGTGACCTTCCCCATGTTGCTAAAACGGGTGTCTTTGTGGACGACGTACAGTCGGAGAGTCGCCTGGAGTCGAAGACCGGAGGACGTGCTGCGCGCATGCGCGTTACTGAGCTTCCGAACGAAGCGAAAGGATTGTTTGTTGGGCTCTACGGACGACAGAATTATCGTAAGGTGAGGAAAAATGTGCAGATTCACACCTGAACCGTGTGCACACACGTGCTGTTCAAGTGACTCGACACGTACAGGCGAACCGGGCGTTTTCCTTTCAGCTGTTAATCAGTGTTTGATGGGGCGATTTTGGCTAAACAACACATATAGCCACTAGCTGGCTGCTAACGTGCTAACCCAGGGAGAGGTGCACAAACCTCACCAACTGCCCCACCAACTGCTCCTCGCAGCGGGCAGTAAACATCAACACCTGTGTGGAAAGCTGTTTGTCTCCGTTTGTGTAAAGGCTGTTTGACTGTGAGCCGTTAGTGCAGCGGCAATGACTTGTAATCTGATCTAAACAAGTTCGCTAGTTCAGCTAGTTCGCTGGATATTGGATGTTTTACTGATTAGATAATTGAGTTGTCTTACTGCCTAACATGAATCATACGAGTGGTCGTAGATCCATGTTCTGGTTGTTCTGGGTCATGTGTGGCGCACTGTCCTCATGTGTATTATCCAGTATTGTTCACCTTCTTCCGGGAACATTTTCACACCACCGTCTCATTCGTGTTATTAAGGTTATATTTCTTTAAGCACTAGTTATTCGAATAGATTGTGTAGAAGAAATGCGAATGGAGTAACGTGTCTGTTTTTGTACTGTAAATAAACGTCAGTTTCCCCTTGTGTTCAGGACGATGTCAGGTTTCCTGGACGGCATCAGATGTGGCGACTGCGAGTGCAGTGTTGACTGGGCAGAGAAGAGAAACACCATCGCCTCAGTGGCAGCGGGCGTACTGGTATATCAGCTTCACCACGTTGCACTTCCTGCTTCCTGTGTGTTTATATGCTCCTGTGACTGATCAACATGACCGTATTCACTTGTGTGTAGTTTTTCACAGGTTGGTGGATCATAATTGATGCAGCAATAATGTATCCTAAAGAAGAGGATTTTCACCATGCCTACCACACCTGTGGAGTCATCGCCACCATCGCATTTCTGATGTGAGTGAATGTCCTGTTTTCACCAGTCATTCATCTGAAATATGGTGGCGCGTTTGTGCTCCGTTGTGACATGGCTAGATTGATCACAGGAACAGCCCGTTTATTAGTGCCTCAGCTGTCCTGGGAATCTTCAGCTATTATCTAGTCCAGTGCAGTCAGTACCTGGAGGACTGGTGCAGATGGCCTGAATGACCATGAAATGTCACGTGTTTGTGTCTGATACAGGATCAACGCAGTGTCAAATGGGCAGGTGAGGGGAGACAGCTACAGTGAAGGCTGCATGGGTCAGACAGGTATGTGTGTGTATGAACATGACAGGTGTGCGTGGAGAGTGGGGTGGGGGGTGGGCGTGGAGAGTGACGCTGGCCCTCTGTTGAGGACTGAGCATGTGCATGTGTATTGCAGTTCTTTCAGCATAGCTCTACATTACACAAACTAAAGTAACTGTGACGGATGAGGACTGTGCCACAGTTGCTTGTCTGCTACACATTAAGTCCAGAATGTGTGTTGTGTGTGCTGCTGTATCAGGTGCCCGAGTGTGGCTCTTCATCGGGTTCATGCTGGCCTTCGGCTCTCTCATTGCGTCCATGTGGATCCTGTTTGGAGGCTTCGTGGTGCCTGGTAAGTTTCTCCTTCATTAACTTCACTCCTACGTTATCTGTTGATCTTTTGATGTTGCCAAAACATTAGCGTATGAGCACAGTGGCCACTGTCTCTGAACCGATTCTCTGACGTTATTCCTTCTTGCCTTCGCTGTATTCCACCGGGGATCCTTTCCTGCTGTTTTGCTGTTGTGGACGACAGCAAAGCCAGCCGTGTACCCTGGGATCGCAGTGTTCTTCCAGAACGCCTTCATCTTCTTTGGGTGTGTTGTCAGGCATCTAAGAGCATTTATTATTATTTAGCATTTATTACAGATATTATTTAGTATATCTGTATTCAGATTCCTGTTCAATTAGTAGTTTACTTTATAGGGAAAATTGTATAATATTTGCATTAAAAACACTAACTTTATTTTGTGTATGTTTTATATATTTCCTACAGTTTTTCTGAAGCTTTTTGTGCCTTTATGCTTGTTTTTAACTTCCAGGGGTCTGGTGTTTAAGTTTGGACGTACAGAAGACCTTTGGCAGTGAGGAGGTCACACCATTATAAACCAAGCATTTGTCTGTCTCCTCTTTCATCTGTCTTTTTGTTCTCTTTCTTCCCTGCTTTTTAAACACTGTCCCTCTTTCCTGTAATGACTGGTGCTCTGTGGCCGTGTGTGAGCAGACAAAGTCTCTGTTTGACCATGCCCCCAGGACCCGCCTACCTTCTTTTGAAACATGATCTAACTCTTTGACCACATCCCTAAGACCCTCACATCATCTTCTGAAAGTGACGTGACTGTTTGACTATCCCCACAGGACTTACCCATCATTGTTTGAAACATGACATAACTGACCACTCCCCACAAGACTCGCCCATCTTATTTTATAACATGGTGTAGATGTTTGACCACTTTTGAAACATGAAACATGACCTTTTGCTCACCTGGTTGATGGATATGATGGCCACCGAAGGACAAGGAGGAGTTGGTGGTTCCCACGCACTGCCACGATGACCAAGACAGCTCCGTTTTGGTGATGCAGAAACCTCCTCGGTGTCTCGAGTTCATCCACACTCCCGTCTGCGCGACTGCAACACCTTCTACTCCTGGGACTCTGGTAGCACTTGCTGTGAAGTACTCGCTCAGATGAGGCCTGGGTTCCACACACAGGGTGGAGCTTCATTCACTGATGTCACTGGGATTCTCCACACGCAGTTCACTGGGTCGTGAGGGCATCCAGCACTCTCCGCAGTGGCTTTATAAGAGGGAACTGATATGTTGAGAATGTTCTGAGATGTTCTTGTAGGATCTTAATTTGGAAGTGTAATTGGAAATGAAGGTGGGCCTAACCAAATCCTCAACCAGAACCAACGTCCCGGGTGATTAAAGGCTAGTGCTGCTCAGAACGGCTCTGTTGTTTTCACCCCTCTGTCCATGTCAGACATTACACACAAGGGATGTGTACTGTCAAAACATCTCCACCATGTCTCGTCTGAGAAAGTCTCTATGTCTCGCTCCTTCTGGCTTTGACCCAGTTCTCTTCCTGCTCAAGACCCCCCCCCGCCCCCCCTTCCCTTTGTAGAAAACACAAATATACAAACTCTTAGGTTTGTTGAACAGCACTGGAGGTTGTTCGTCTTTGTAACTGTATTCTTTATAATTTGTTTATTTTGTATTCTTGATTTGATCAGGTTGTGTAGCGTTTATCTTCGTTTGCACTCTATGTGGCTACGTTACAGAAGAGATGACAGGAAAGAGAAAGCACAGTGTCCCTGTTAGTTTGGTCAGACGGAGCTGACGTGTGCGGGACAAGCAGCCTTTACAGCACAGTGGTGTTTGTGATTTAGAAACACAGTTTCCTCTATACTTTGGACACACAGTAAAGATGTTTAATGGCTGTGGTGGGGGGAATAAAGGCTGGTGGGAGTTTGCTGTCTGTTTGCTCAGCCTGTGATGTGTTTTTATTGAACTAATGATCACTTTGTGTTCTATTTACTAGACGTCCAAAAAGACACGTTGTACTACTATAATTTTATTGATGCCTAATAAATTCAGTGGCTTACACACTTGCATGTTTATACCTGTAGTGGATAATTTAGACGATGACCAAGAGTGACGATTATAACAACACTGACACTGCATGAGCCGTTCTCTCGTGTAAGCCGAAATGCATTGGAAGGCTTTCTGTGCAGTCAGAACAAGGACCTCTGTGTGTACACTGGCAGCCTTGAACAGAAGGTCCTGTGTGTGTGTGTGTGTGTGTGTGTGTGTGTGTGTGTGTGTGTGTGTGCGCGCATACATGTACACTGTTTGTATACTTTGGTAACATTTAACTAATTCAATCAGGTTTCGGATTAAGCAGTCCTGATCCATCCTGCTGTCAGGTTTCCATTAGGCAGTCCTGATCCGTCCTGCTGTCGGGTTTCCATTAGGCAGTCCTGATCCGTCCTGCTGTCGGGTTTTGATTAGACAGTCCTGATCCGTCCTGCTGTCGGGTTTGGTGTAGCGAGTGCATTCCTGTCTCACTTGTGCACTGCTAAGTGTGGGAACTGTAGAAAACACATCCAAGAACAATCAAGACAACAGCAAGTTAGTTACAAACGAATTACATTAATGGATTCATTACATTAGTGGAAACCTTCCTTTGATTTCCACCAAACTGAAATTTTTTTCAAGAATGAGAGTAGAACAGTTCTTCTATACAGGGAGAGTTGTAGCGGAACTTTAGTGATTCTGTGAATTTTTAGTTAGTGAGATTTTAAATCTGCTCACCTCCCAGAATGCCTGATCATCAAAGCACTTCCTGTCTTGCTGAGGTTTCCAAAATTTTAGTTTTAGGAGGAATCCTTTAAATGTACAGAATAAAGGAAACTGTAGATTATTGTAGTCTACGGGACCTCTAGATAAGGCGCTAGAAGGATATTTAAATTTGGTACACGAATTAAGCATGTAGGTTATTAAATCAAACAAATCTTACAAACTTCAGTAAACATGCATTGCTAAATGATATGACTGCAAAAGTGATTTATAGCTAATGGCTTGATGATAAGGGCTGTTTTCTGAAATGAGGGAATTTTAAACAAATGGTGATCACTTATTCTGGGCTTTACACACCTGTTAAATGACATCTCCACTACAGATGTGTAAGTACATAGCACATGAGTAACAAGGCCTTTATAAACACTCCCACAGCAGGTAGGGGGTCTAAACCTGGCTTCCCTTCTTAATTAAATTGAGTTACCATAGTGACACACCTGTGATGGAGCCTGTGACCAGGCTCATACTGATGGAGATAAATACAACACAGATGAAATGTACTGCAAACCTGATGGCTCTGGAGAAGACACAACAGAAACATTCAATATATATATTAGACTTTTTACATACATATCATTGCTATTCAGAATGTAAAATTCCATTCTAAATTTGCTATGTAATATGGAATTTGATTTTACATTGTAAGATCGTCAGTGCTGGTCAGCTGTAGAATGAGATGGCCAAAAGTTCCCAGAATTCCTGGTATGGCATAAACACTCAGGACACTACAGGTGTCATGACACTCAAATGCAAACAGCATGTGATCCTGGGAAACAGAGAGTTGATTATTAATGACATAAATACACAAAGGCATATTGAGATCATTACCCCAGGAAAAGTGTCCTAATGGCATTCTCAAACTTGTACCTATTTACCATATGTAAAATGTACAATAAAGTGTAGTGTGGCAAACATCTTTATACCAACATGTCAACAAGGTACAAACAAAGATGAGATCTGTCCCCTAACCAAATAAGGCTGACAGATCTGCTTGCTTTGGAGGGACTGATTGATCATGTGACCTGCACTAACCTTCATATATCGATATCCCAGTGCGGACAAAAGGCCAGCGCACATGCCAATCACCATGGCAACCCATGGATCATGGACTGTTCTAGCTGCTCCAATAGCAACCCCTCCTGCCAGGGAGGCACCCTGTACATGCACCTGGTGGGAGTGACAGAGTAGGAGGAGAGTGAGAGTAGCAGTAGTGAGACAGTAGGAGGAGTGAGAGAGTAGGAGGAGTGAGAGAGTAGAAGGAGTGTGAGAGTAGGAGGAGTGAGAGAGTAGGAGGAGTGAGAGTAGGAAAAGCGAGAGAGTAGGAGGAGTGTGAGAGTAGGAGGAATGAGAGTAGGAGGAGTGAGAGAGCAGGAGGAGTAAGAGAGTAGGAGGAGTAAGAGTGCAGGAGGAGTGAGAGTAGGAGGAGGGTGAGAGTAGGAGGAGTGAGCGTGTAGGAGGAGGGTGAGAGTAGGAGGAGCGTGAGTAGGAGGAGTGAGCGTGTAGGAGGAGGGTGAGAGTAGGAGGAGCGTGAGTAGGAGGAGTGAGAGAGTAGGAGAAGTGAGAGAGTAGGAGGAGTGAGAGAGTAGGAGGAGGGTGAGAGTAGGAGAAGTGAGAGAGGAGGAGGGTGAGAGTAGGAGGAGTGAGAGAGTAGGAGAAGTGAGAGAGTAGGAGGAGTGAGAGAGTAGGAGGAGGGTGAGAGTAGGAGGAGTGAGAGAGTAGGAGGAGTGAGAGAGTAGGAGGAGGGTGAGAGTAGGAGGAGTGAGAGAGTAGGAGGAGTGAGAGAGTAGGAGGAGGGTGAGAGTAGGAGGAGTGAGAGAGGAGGAGGGTGAGAGTAGGAGGAGGGTGAGAGTAGGAGGAGGGCGAGAGCCCTCAGACGTCTGACACAGCCAGGGTTAACCAACTATGTCAAAACTTTTAACATTTATGACTATTTTAGTACAATTTTGAAAACATTGTCTGATCTGCATAGTAAAGAGCTGACGTTGACTTACTAAACTGAATGTGATGGGATGTTAGTGACAGCAGCTTTGTTGCTTTTAGTATCTGGGAGGAGATTTGGGAAACTAGAGTTTCCTACAAGTTTATTGGGTCACACATAGACATGCATAGTTCACAGTAAAATGATTCCTATAGATAAGGTATCATCTCAGCATATTGGGGTGCACTAGCATCTTCAAGAAAATCGGTCTTAAAGTAGTCTTGAATTAATATTTATTTATGTTAATCTTAAGACTATCTTAGCCTGTCTAAGACGTAATAAGAAAAGCTTGGCAGACTGACCAGGTTGATTTTCCCTTTAGGACTTGACAGCACGGAGACGGCCATGGCGGTCACTGCACTCACAGCCTGGGCCAGATATGTGCTGTACACTACCCTGATGTCCTTTACTTGCATGAAGTTCATACTGGGCCAAAACATCCACAGAAACAACAGACCTGGGGGGAGGGGCAGATCTGCACTAAGTGACATAAAGCTTATACACCTTTTCCCTTTCACAAGGCAGAGGAAATGCTCTTTAAAACAGTACTATTCTTTAAAACAGTACTACTATTTATAACAGTATTACTCTTTATAACAGTACTACTATTTAAAACAGTAGTACTCTATAGCAGTATTACTCTTTATAGCAGTACTACTCTCTAAAACAGTATTACTATTTATATCAGTACTTCTCTTCATAACAGTATTACTCTTTCCTTATAATCAGGCAAAAAAAGTCAAAATGATGACAACAACAAAGCAGAAGCGTGATGTTCTAAGCCAATAGCAGGTCTTTTTGAGCTGGATTAGGCATGCTGCTACCATACCTAACATAGCAAACAGGCCAGTTTTGCTGTCAAACTTTTCTTTCTCATGCCTGGGCTCAGCATCACTGCGATAGAGCACCCAGGACGTCATCACTCCAAACAGAGCGCCGAACACATACATCTGCATGGTGGCGTAGATCCTCCCGCTCTGGTAAAACAGGGTGGTCAGCTTCACACCAAACAGTGAGTGCTTCAAGAAACATCTACATTTCAGCAATACAATACCTGTTTTATCATGTGTGACTGTATATGTTTGTACCGTTTAGGTCTCTAAGAATGTAACTATTCAGAATAGAGATGGAAATGAGTTTGTTCAGGATGTACGCGGTTAACCTTCTGATTTCAGGTGTTTCCTTTCCAGAAAACAACTGAATAATGCCGATGGACAATACCTGAGTCAAATGTGCTGTGACCATGGAAACGATGCTGTGACCATGGATATGGCGCAGTGTGTGCACACTGCTCACCTTGAAGAGTGTGTCCATGAGCTTCTGGGTCACCACAAATCCTGTGACCTCCAGGAGCCCAAACAGAAGAAGCTGAGTAGGGTTCGTCTTGCCATGGACCGCTCCCATGGCAACAAGGGCTGAGGCAGCACACAGCTCCGCCTCAGCCAAGCTGATGAAGGAAGAATAAGGAATCGTTTGAGATGAAGGAATCGTTTGAGTTGAAGGAATCATTTAAGTTGAAGGAATTGTTTAGGTTCTGTAGTGAATCATTTTATGTGACTATAATGTGCTGAATCTTCTAAAAGTCAGAGGCAGAAGTATCTCTCCTGTGCTTTACTGGAGGTGTAATTATAGCAACAGAGTCCACACTGACACATTATAAAATGTGTTCTGATATTCCCCTCCCAGAGTGCTGGTGCTGTCTTGCAAATTCAGGAGCGAATCCTTAGTTTGTCTCCTTGGTGACAAATTACCACTAGATTGTGAAAGTGATGGAGAGGTGTTCTGAGTCATGATGACACATGTCTGAAAGTGTCCTGTGGGCGCTGTGCTATAGTGTGTGTGTAGTCATGGTAACCAGTGTTCTCTGAAGAACTTAATCTATAGGGGATGTCCAAGTGTGGATGATGAAACCCCTCTGTGTCCATTGCAGGTCCAGTTCTGGTGCCAGTTCTGGTGCCGGTTTTGTGGGAAAATGAGCCAGAACTGCACCCTAGGGTCTTATAGAAACTGATATCCACACAAGCATGTCCTTACCTGTTGAGATTGATGTGGACTGGCCAGTTGAAATGACTGAAGTAGAAAGATGGTAGAAAGGCGTTGATGAAGGTGGCCCACTGCACTACCATGGCAGCCACCAGCAAACCGAAGCCCACGCCGCTGAAGCCATAGCGCACCAGGAACGCAGACACAAAGCCAAAGCCCAGGAACACCATCACATGGACATCCTGAAAGACTGAGAGGGAAGAAAGGCAGCCGAGGTACGTGTGCATACTCAGAAATCAGTAGATGGTAGACAGTCCAGTCTAACAGTAGACAGTCCAGTCTAACAAAGGCCACTGCGTGTCTCCCAAATGTACTGGTGCGTTCAGCTGAACTCCAGCACTGTTTACGGTGTTAAGTGAATAAGTAAACAATGCAGCACTTGTTTCTGTTTCATGAGAGGGCAAGTTGTGTTTTGGTGTCCACAGTAATCAGACATTGGCCTGTAAATGAGGGAAGGCAAGTGCAATTTTTAGGAGCCTTTAGTTTAGTGACTGTAAGGCTATGGATAATGCAGCCTATTAAGGATGTCCATCTTTCATTAGATAAGTACTATTATAATAATCCGTTCCCCAAAAATAAGTTTAATAACAGCTTATTTGATTAACTGATCCTCCGATCCACTCACCTGACTAACTCATCTGCTGAACAGATCCTTTCACCTATTGAACAGATCCTGTCACCTGATCCTTTCACCTGATCCTATCACCTGATCCACTCACCTGCTGAACAGGGGTGAGTTTTCCCAAAATGTTCTTACCGCTAAGTACTTCGTAACCTCGTATGTAAGTACAAGGTTACGAAGTACTTAGCGCTAAGAACGTTTTGGGAAAACTCACCCCAGATCCGCTCACCTGATTTCTGCTGGAAAACCAGCACTGCTGACGGAGTAGCAACTTGGCAATTAGGGCAAATTATTCTACATTAGTGCACGAATGTTTGCAAACACGGTTAAAGGGTGGAGGGGTTAGGGTTAGGGTGGAGGCCCTCTTATCACCCCAAACCAGCAGAGCATGGTGCCTCCACCCCAACAGTGAGGGTCACTCCCTTACACAGCGCACAGACTGAACAAGATGGACACTGCAGTACACTCTAAATGATCCACTATAAATATCAGACTTCCTGAAGATCAGTTTGCCTTTGCAGGACAAGTGCACATTTGTGTTTTTAATTGATTCACAATTGACTGAAACAGGGCATACATAATATATTCATACCAGAAGTATATTAGCTTAAACTAATTTGCTCATCCAAGATATTATTACTGAAGTGTAAGGGTGGTTACTTTCTCCAAACATGCTCTAAAACAGAAGCTGTGTCACAAACTAAACATACACATTAAAAACTTACATACATACTAATATATACATTCTTACTTACATACATACAAATACTCACTTGCATAGAAGTAAAGAAACTCTTGATTCTTTTTATCTTTGAGCTCCTCTATTTCCACAAAAAAAGCAAAAAGCACAATGAAGATGACCTCCAGCAGCAGAGCTACAGGTGGCAGCCGCGACCACAGACTGGGAGCGTAGCGGGGAGCCATGAGAGAGTGTTCACCCTCCGTGGGTCTGTGTGTGTGTGAGTGCTCACCCCTCTGTGGGTCTGAGCATGTGAGAGTGTTCACCCCTCCGTGGGTCTGTGTGTGTGTGTGAGTGTTCACCCTCCGTGGGTCTGAGTGTGTGTGAGTGTTCACCCCTCCGTGGGTCTGAGCATGTGAGAGTGTTCACCCCTCCGTGGGTCTGAGTGTGTGTGAGTGTTCACCCCTCCGTGGGTCTGAGCATGTGAGAGTGTTCACCCCTCCGTGGGTCTGTGCATGACTGTTGGATGAGCTCTACTGGCCAGGGAGGGGATCACGGCAGCCTGTCCTCTGAATTGGGAGCAGCACAAAGTGCCATGCAAACACCCAGAGACATGCAAACACCCAGGGTTAACATGATTCTTTGAGGGTTAACATGATTCTTTGAGGGTTAATATGATCCTATGAGGGTTAACATCATTCTTTGAGGGTTAATATGATCCTTTGAGGGTTAATATGATTCTTTGAGGGTTCATATGACTCTTTGAGGGTTAACATGATTCTTTGAGTGTTAACATGATTCTTTGAGGGTTAATATGATCCTTTGAGGGTTAATATGATCCTTTGAGGGTTCATATGACTCTTTGAGGGTTCATATGACTCTTTGAGGGTTAACATCATTCTTTGAGGGTTAATATGATCCTTTGAGGGTTAATATGATCCTTTGAGGGTTCATATGACTCTTTGAGGGTTAACATGATTCTTTGAGGGTTAATATGACTCTGAGGGTTAACATGATTCTTTGAGGGTTAATATGATTCTTTGAGGGTTAACATGACTCCTTGAATCATGCAAAAATATAATGCAGGTCTAGTCTTCCACCTAGTGGCTCCCACCTTATTACAGTGTCGGACATCTTAATAATTTTTTCCCCACGCTTTTTGTCTCAACAACCATTAATAACTGCCTGTAACAAGCAAATGGAAAATGTTGAACATTTCCGTTAGTCATTAGTAGTTTCTTAAGCAAATCAGTTTAAACACTGTTACACATATAAATAATATTACACTGTGTTTCAACCTCTTCGCGCGTTTGAAACGCTGAACGGAATATTCTATTGTTGGCTGTCTTATCAAAGCTTGGTAGAGCAGGCAACGTCAGGGAACGAAGGGAAATAATTTCTACGCAAATAGCGTAAGCGACAGCGATAGCCCGCCCTACAGTCCTCTCATTGGGCGCTTGGCACTACCTGATTTGTCCACAAAGAGCACGATTGGTCCGCGAGGGACAACGACGGTCGCGAGGCTGTTCGTAGGTTGTCGGTCGCTCTATATTCCGTTTTCTATGGCGCCGTGACGGAACGGGGTAATGGCTGTAGGCTGACGGTGTAGCGACACATCCATCAGCGTTATCGCCGCCGTTAAAGGTTGTGATTGGAGTGGACGACAGCCGTGTGTGGATAAACTGCGTCGGGGAGGGAGAGGAGGAAGAGGAGGGTCCTCGGCGGAGTCGTCGGTGTCTTTGTGTCCAGCGCCGTGTTCTCCGGGAACTTCAATGTCGCTCCGTCCGACCACGGCGCGAAACTGGACGATATCGCGGTAGGAGCTCCAACCCCACGGCAGGAGGATGAAGCGGCGCAACGCGGACTGCAGCAAGCTCCGTCGGCCGTTAAAACGGAGCCGGATCACCGAGGGCATCTACGGCAGGTAGGCTCCGGTCCGCGCGCGCGCTAACGGCCGAGCCGCTGCTGCTGCCGCCCGACGGACTCGGTGTCGAAACGCGCACACGCGTCTCCGCGGTCCCGTTCACGGAGGTAAACATGAGCGGGGGGACGGAGACGCGCGCGGCTCGTCCCGGGGCTGTAAACCAGCGGGGTCTGGCGGCCTGTCGCGGTCTCGGTGTCCGCTCCTGTCAGTCGTGCTGAGCTAACAGCCCCGCTAGCGCCGTTAGCCGGTTAGCAGGGTTGGTCTTTGTAGATAGACACAGGCCCTTATGTCACTCAGCGTCCAGATTACACTGGAAACGTCCACCGTGTCCACATACGGTAACTAACTACCGTGATTTGTCCCGCGCGCAGTTGTGTTTCCAGGATAGCAACGCTAGTTACCAAGTTAGCTAGCGCGGTTGTAGGAGAGCAGCACTAGCCACACTGACCTGTGGCAAACACATCTTAGACAACTACAGCACAGCAGTACTCAAATTAATAGTGATTCAACTACAGCACAGCAGTACTCACATTAACAGTAATTCAACTACAGCACAGCAGTACTCACATTAACAGTGATTCAATTACAGCACAGCAGTACTCACATTAACAGCGATTCAATTACAGCACAGCAGTACTCACATTAACAGTGATTCAACTACAGCACAGCAGTACTCACATTAACAGTGATTCAACTACAGCACAGCAGTACTCACATTAACAGTGATTCAACTACAGCACAGCAGTACTCACATTAACAGTGATTCAACTACAGCACAGCAGTACTCACATTAACAGTGATTCAACTACAACACAGCATTACTCACATCAACAGTGATTCAACTACAGCACAACATTACTCACATTAACAGTGATTCAACTACAATACAGCAGTACTCACATTAACAGTGATTCAACTACAGCACAGCAGTACTCACATTAACAGTATTTAGGCAGGTCAGTGTAGCACGTCGGAGAAAGATGCACATGGTCCACAAAAGTACAGTAACAAAAATAGCTGCAGTGGAGTTGTCATTCAGATTATTTTCTGTAGACAACAGCTATTGCCATCACAGAGAAAAGCTGTCTGAAGTTTAATACCTATTACTTTTTTGGTTGAACAGCCATGCTAGGTGACTTGCTTCCGTGGTCTGATTTCACATTCATTATTTCCAGATCAAACATGCTGCAATGCAACTTTTCTTTACTGTAGCATTACTACAGACTGTAAGCATCTACTGTAATGATCAGGTTGCTACACAGTATAGGGCCACAGGACCACCGCCGGCTGTTTACTGTCTGTGTCATGTGGAGACATGGTAGTGGGTTTGTACTGGGCGTATCGGATACATTGTCATAAATGCACGTGTGGGTCTGTTCCACTCTCAACTAGGTGTTGGGATAACCAGTTCCTAATAGGAGGTACTGGATTGTATATGGGGGAAATTTGATTACTGGTGTAGAAGATGGACAGATACTTCTGGGTTTGATATACTTTATCATTATACTAAACATGTAACTCCTGCAGACAAATGTTATTGTTCTAACTGTTGCAGCCATTGGTGTTGTAGCTCCGACCCCTGCTTTCTTGTTCTGTTTATTTTCTTAAGACATAAAAAAAATAAAAGTTGGATAATGTACATGAACGTGTTTACATATCCCTGAATTGAGTCTCTCAGACTACCTTAAGTATTTTTGAATAATGTATTGGACTTCACAGTACTTAATTATCTATTACTGTGTGATATGCTCAACAACGTCTCAACTTAAGGGTCTGTTAGGAAATACATCCCTGAATAAGAGATTTATTAAGCACTACCTGGCAAAGGGCCAGACCTAATCTGTATCTGAAAGGTCTCAGTTTACATTTATAATGTTAGGGCCTGTTTAATCTGGTTAGTGGAGGTTGCGTTCTCCATGATAGTGTCAATAGCAGCAGGATTACTGGCATGTACTACACCATGTAAAAATGTCATCAGTCTGGATCTGCAACTCCCCAATGGGCTGTTCGCACATATGAAAACACCTGTGGAATAGTGGCACACCTGTGGACGCCGGCATACGCCCAGTGTTTGGTCTTATTCTGGGGATAATGAGTACTGGACACAGCATAGAAGTTATTACAAATGTTCACTGCAGTTTTGGAAATGGGATCATTACCAGTTTTGTTTGTGGTTAGAGTTATGTAATTTATAATTATGAGAGGATGAACCAGAATCAGTAAATGCCTTCTGATGGTGTAAGAGACAATAACAATTATAAGGCTTGAAAAAGACAGATGTGCCCAGTGAGGGACTCCGGTCGGAGGAGTGATGTGTTGTCTCTGGGTCCCGGTCCATCTCCACAGTCCGGCGCTTTTAAGTGCAATACTGCAAATCAGTGCTTGATTCATGATGTCCTTTCGTTTGCATAACCAGGAAGCGTGTGGTGTTGCTTCTCCTGCATCTGATTCTCTGCAGTACCTTCCTGTACCTGAAGTTCCTGGTGGTGTGGGCCCTTGTGCTGCTGGCGGACTTCGTGCTGGAGTTCAGGTTCGAGTACCTCTGGCCGTTCTGGCTCTTCATCCGGAGTGTGTACGACTCCTTCAGATACCAGGGTCTGGTGAGCTCCTCTCACACACTTCATCTCAGTCATGTTGGTCATAGTAAGAACCAAATAATGCTCCTTCTTTCTGAAATGCATGTGGGGTTTTGATGTGCGGTGAAGGACTTTCAGCTCCGTTATGTCACCCTCCTCTCTTCTCCCCCTCAGGCTTTCTCAGTGTTCTTTGTATGTGTGGCGTTTACATCAGACATCATCTGCCTGCTGTTCATCCCTGTGCAGTGGTTGTTCTTCGCCGCCAGCACCTACGTGTGGGTGCAGTACGTCTGGCACACAGGTAAGGCCACACGGGTAAGGCCTGCTCAACTAGGCCGCACAGGTCAAGCCATCACACCTGGAACTTGGCAACAATACTTTATTCAAGCAAAGCATCTGAATGCAACCAATTCCCCTGCAAACACTGAAGTCATTAAATTATGTATGTTTGAAGTATTCTCATTGTTATTTTTTGAGCTGTTTGAAAGTGCCTGAATTAACCGCATGCATGCAACAAAAAGTTACAATAAGTGAGTAGATCTGAGCAGCCTTCATATGTGTTGAGGTGTTGTAGGTGTGTTTGAGTACCTCAGAAAGCAGGATTCTCTGTGGCACTCTAGCTTGCTTTTGTTTTTATGACCGCTTTCTTCTTCCTCAGTGGTGTTATCAGAATGTAACTTTTCAGCATTTTCCTACCAGACCGCTAAGCTAAGTGTCCATAAGTGTTTTCACCAGCTAATCAAACAGGAAATTGTATCATGAAATAAAACAAAAAATGTTTCTTTGCATACTTTTTGTATATTGAAAAAGTATATTCAATCATCGACAATGGTTTGTCAGCTTTTTCAGTCTTAAAGTTCTCGATACACACGACAAAAAATATACATTGAGTCTCACTTTCAAACTTTTATCCAAAACCCTTTAAGGGTTGAGATAAAACTTTTGAACCCTCGAGAACCTCTCCACTCCCCAGGGTTTCACACCCTCTAAGTGTGAGAGCTGAAGTCTCTGACTGTGGCGTTAGAGTTGGGGTTTAGGGTTGGGTTGGGGTTAGGGTTAGAACTGTCCAGAGTTTAGAGGTGCTTTGTTAGCACAAACACGGTGGGTCATTTGGACTCTGGTAAAAGGGGTGTTGATTAGGTATGTTCATGACTCAGTAAGGTGACACTGTGCTAATCCTGGATACGTACATGGTGTTTCCTCTCTGAACACACACACAGATTATAGTGGACAGCTGTAGGCTTAGTTATTTCTGCATGTGACAAAAAGTATTTGATCTCTTTTGTCCACACCTGGGCTGTGTCTCAGATCACACCCAGTGTCGTCTCCTCTGTGGCTGAGTAAACTATGTCCTCGGTATTTATCTTAATCGTGTTCTGATTAGTGAACAGCTGTCATCCAGTCGCTTAACTCTGGCTGTAATGGACCACTGCATTCTGAGCACATCACTTGACCTCTTCAGGCCTTACGCTATTTCTGAGGTTTCCAGTCAGTCCAATCTGGTGTGGATACCGCCCTCCTGTTGGCACATTTCCCTACTTTGTT
Source organism: Brachyhypopomus gauderio (assembly GCF_052324685.1). NCBI lineage: Eukaryota > Metazoa > Chordata > Actinopteri > Gymnotiformes > Hypopomidae > Brachyhypopomus > Brachyhypopomus gauderio. The sequence goes on along the minus strand of NC_135225.1, from coordinate 15,118,014 downwards.
GGGTGTGTAGTGTCTTTTCTGTACAGCAGAGGGGGGCATGAGTGTTTTAGGGACTATAGGGGTGTTTTAGGGACTATAGGGGACTCTGAGCCTGGAGCTCCTACATCATTACAGTCTCCTTGTTTGAATGGAACCCGGGGAGGACACAGACAGCTCCCTGTGTTGGTGCAGGTGTCCTGTAGCATCACTGTGTGTGTGAGCTTCATCCTCATTGATGTCAGCTGTGCTATACTAACCTCTCCCACTCCTTCCTCTCTCTTGCAGAAAGAGGGGTCTGCCTTCCCACTGTGTCGCTATGGATACTCTTTGTTTATATAGAGGCAGCTATAAGATTCAAAGATCTGAAAGACTTCCACGTGGATCTGTGTCGCCCGTTCGCAGCACACTGGTGAGGATCACACACGTTCTTCAGACTGACACAGTGCGTGTGCTGCATCACTGACCATGTGATGTGGAGCTTGAGATGGACCTTCAGATGCCGTGTGGGATTATGATCCTCTGAACCCAGATCCATCATCACACACTCACACTATTCAGGGATGAATTAGAGACTTTCTGAATGGAGGATTCTCAGCTCAGATTTCCTACTGCATTACTGTCCTTTTAGGATACGTCACGCTCCCCACTGAGGAAGCAACAATACTTCTCAAGCCTCCTTCAGTCCAACACAACCTTTCTTCTTCCTGGTGGTTAAAACTCATACTAGACACCCCTGGAGGAATTTTAAGTGTGAAAGCTTTAGCCTAGATGTCGGAGATTTTTAATCAGTAGAGCAGGAACCCAGAAGTGTCCCCAAACCAGTGTGTTTTAATACACACACACACACACAACCTTTACAGACATTTGTGTATATCTCAGTAGCTTCCCTAGTAGTGAAGTGTGTGTGTGTGTGTGTGTGAGTAAGCTCCGTGTTGTGCCCCGTGTGCAGTATCGGCTACCCCGTGGTGACACTGGGCTTCGGGTTCAAGAGCTACGTGACCTATAAGATGCGGCTGCGTAAGCAGAAGGAGGTGCAGAAGGAGAACGAGTTCTACATGCAGCTCCTACAGCAGGCCCTGCCTCCAGAACAACAGCTGCTGCAGAAACAGGAGAGGGAGGCAGAGGAGGGTAAGAGACTGGAGGGGGGGGTAAATGAGCTCAATCTGCATGTGCTTGTGTGTTTTTCTGTGTATAAAATACATATGTACATGAAATGAATGTACATGATGTACATGTAGCGCCTTTCTAGATACCCAAGGTCACTTTACAATTTTAATACAGGTACAACTCTTACACAACCAATCACACACACCGGCGAGAAGCGGCAGCCAATTGCGCACAGCGTACATACATACATATACAAACACATACATATTGCCAAAAGTATTCGCTCACCTTCGTTGACTCACAAATTAGCTTAAGTGACATCCCATTCATAATCCACAGGGTTCTTGATATGACGTTGGTCCATTTGCAGCTGGAACACCATCAATCTTCTAGGAAGGCTGTCCACAAGGTTTAGAAATGTGTTTATGGGGATTTTTGACCATTCTTCCAGAAGCACATTTGTAAGGTCACATACTGGTGTTGGATGAGAAGGCCTGGCTCTAAGTCTCCACTCAAATTCATCCCAAAGGTGTTCCATGAGGTTGAGGTCAGGACTCTGTGCAGGCCAGTCAAGTTCATCCACACCAGACTCTGGCACCCATGTTTTTATGGACTTTGCTTTGTGCGAGAGAGCTCCTTTCATTAGAACCAAGGGGCCAAGCCTAACTCCTGAAAAACAACCCCACACCATAATCCCCCCTCCACCAAAATTTACACTTGGCACAATGCAGTCAGACAAGTACCATTCTCCTGGCAACCACCAAACCCAGACTCATCCATCAGATTGCCAGATGAAGAAGTGTGATTTGTAACTCCTCATTGCATCCGATGCTTTGCATTGCACTTGGTGATGTATGGCTTGGATGCAGCTGCTCAACCATGGAAACCCATTACATGAATCTCTTCGCACTGTTCTTGAGCTAATCTGAAGGCCGCATGATGTTTGGATGTCTGTAGTGATTGACTCTGCAGAAAGTCGGTGACCTCTTCACACTATGTGCTTCAGCATCCGCTTACCCCGCTCCGTCAGTTTATGAATGATTGAACGTTCAATTCATATAGCACCTTTCAAGATACCCATGGTCGCTTTACAATTTTAACATGGGTACAAGGCTTACAGGGCCTACCACTTCATGGCTGAGTTGCTGTTGTACCCAAACACTTCCATTTTCTTATAATACAGCTGACAGTTGACTGTGCAATATTTAGGAAATTTCAAGACTGGATTTGTTGTACAGGTGGCATCCTATCACAGTTCCACGCTGGAATTCACTGAGCTCCTGAGAGTGACCCATTCTTTCACAAATGTTTGTAAAAAACAGTCTGCATGTAAGTTTATACACCTGTGGCCATGGAGGTGATTGGAACACCTGATTCTGACCATTTGCATGGGTGAATGAATACTTTTGGCAATATAGTGTATGTAGGTAATCTGAGCATTTTCTCACCAATATGGCTAAATAGTTTTCATTACTACAAATCCACATATCCTCCCCTGAATGATGGCTTTCTGTATTTTCATAAAAGAGCAGTTTTGTTACCAGACATCCTGTGTGCTCTTGGACACATCTGAATAATGAACATGGTGTCATTGTGAAGTTGGTTTCATATTACTGTAGAAGTAGAGCTGTGTGATATGAAGTGTGTCTTGTTGAGCAGGAGTGTGATTTCAGTGTGGTGAACGGTACAGTGGCGTCACTACTCAGTCTGCTCCTCTGTTCCTCCACATGTTTCTCCTAACTGCTGCAGTCAAAGGTGTCCACGAAACCGACGCTCTCCCCACGGCTCAGAACGGCTCTGCTGGTGGCAGGAAACCCGCGACGACTCCTCTGCCGGAGCTGGAATACCGGGAGAAGGAGCGTGCGAAGGCAGAGAGCAGGGAGTCCAAGAAGCAGCCCAACCAGAACCAGAACCAGAACCACAACAGCGGCAGCAGTGTGCTGCCTGGTCTGGACTGCAGGGCCCAGGAACTGGAGTACATGGAGAATCACACTAGTGGCAAAAGACTGAGCAGCTCTGAGCTGCTGGGCAGCACTGAAACCAAAGAGGACAACTCCTCCTCATCATCATCATCGTCATGCTCCTCCTCCTCCAACTCCACCTCCTCCAAAAATTTTAAAAACCAGGCCACAGGAAGCGGTGTGGCCGGGGGGAACTCATCGCCCCGTGGACACGGAACCGCCAATGGCAGTGTTCCCACCTCCACGGCGACGCCCTCGTCATCCTCTTCCTCAGGGAAGGGAGAGAAGAAACAAAAGTGTGGGGGAGGGAAAGGGGCGGGGTCAAACCGAGATCCAGCAGAGAACTGCATCCCCAATAACCAGCTCAGCAGGCCTGAGGCACTGGTCAGGTAATCGTACACACAGCCTGGCCCACACAACCTACGGGTCAGGTATACACAGCCTGGCCCACACAACCTACGGGTCAGGTATACACAGCCTGGCCCACACAACCTACGGGTCAGGTACACACAGCCTGGCCCACACAACCTACGGGTCAGGTACACACAGCCTGGCCCACACAACCTACGGATCAGGTACACACAGCCTGGCCCACACAACCTACGGGTCAGGTACACACAGCCTGGCCCACACAACCTACGGGTCAGGTACACACAGCCTGGCCCACACAACCTACGGGTCAGGTACTCGTACACACGGATTACCCAACAGCCCCACACTTTGATGCACTGGATGCCTTAGTTTTCAGAATGCTGTCTGGATGTAGGATAGCTTATTGTCTGCTGTTGGCATTGGACTCTTCCAGTTTGTATTTCGAGTCCCCTGATGCCTTCAGCTCCCTACACCCCTGAGGATGAGTGGATGGGTGTTGGTTGGTACATGGGTGTAACTTTGGGTGTAAAGAATCAAGTTCTTGTGAGTGTGCTCACAGAGGAGAACTCTGGGAAATAAACCGGTTTTATGGCTGCATTTGTCAAGCCCGTCACCCTGTACAATACAAGAAGAATCAGCACCACGGTTTAAAATTACTATTTTCTGTTTATTCTGATGTTGGTTGTGCCACATTTATTATCTCTGCATCATGTGACGTTAATAATAGTCTGTTAACAGTAATTCTAAAACTTAGTCAAACATTTAGTTTTATTGACCAAACGTTGCTTGAATTGGCATTAATAAATAAAGAGCTTGTAGAAGAAAGACGGTAGTGACAAAATCAACCATTTCAGACAGTAGTGGAGACCCCATGGTGTAAGGGTTGGAGTTAGGGTTGGGGTTAGGGTGGAGATGGGGCCCCACTGTAAGTCACCTGTGAGCTGCTCATATAAACCGTGAAAGTTAGTAGTATAGATTCTGTGTAATTCTGTGTGAACCAGTAACACAAGTGCTGTACGTCTGAACTGGTGACCCTAAAAGGCCTTGTGTGTGTGTGTGTGTTCGTGTGTGTGTGTGTGTTCGTGTGTGTGTGTGTGTGTTCGTGTGTGTGTGTGTGTGTTCACGTGTGTGTGTGTGTTCATGTGTGTGTGTGTGTGTTCACGTGTGTGTGTCTGACAGGCTGGAGCAGGATGTGCGGAGGCTAAAGGCGGAGCTGCAGTTGAGCCGGCAGGTGGAGCAGGACCTACGTAGCCAGCTGGGCTCTCTGAGCAGCTCTGAGCGCAGCGTACGCACAGAACTCAGTCAGCTCCGCCATGACAATGAACTACTGCAGAACAAGTGAGAGACTGCAGCACATCTCTCACGCACACACACACCCACACACCCTCAATCTCGTGCGCACACACACACACACACACACACACAATCACTTATTCATGCACACTGCGCACACACACCACACACACCTTGATCTCAAACACACACACCACTGTCACACACACACATACACACCCACCACTGTCTCACACACATCACTTATTCATGCACACCGCGCACTCACACAGACATACACCGCTGTCTGAATCACACACACCACTCTCACTCACACCCCATTCACATTCTTTAGGTAGTACAACTAGCAATATTTTCACTCCTCAGAAAATGTCCGAATCTATCTGTTTTCCCTCCGCTGGTCCTGGTAAAGTTGTGACCTAAGATTTGTGATTGTTGGAACTGAGGTCCAGTTTCACTCATCACTTATGTTTTCTTCTAATATACACTTGTGTTATTGTAAATGTAAAATTTAAATGTGCCATACTATGTCAATTGTGATTTATTTATTTAATTTTTTCCCCTCACAGCAATCGAAATTTGTCCTCCGCTTTTACCCATCTGTGCAGTTAGAACACACATACACACTAGTGATTATTAGGGGGCTGTGGATCACATGTGCCCAGAGCGGTGGGCAGCCCTAGCCCGGAGCCCGGGGAGCAGTTGGGGTTAGGTGCCTTGCTCAAGGGCACCTCAGTCATGGCCTCAGGTCTGGGAATCGAACCCATGACCCTCCGGTCACAAGACCAGTTCCCTACCACCAGATCATGACTGCCCCCGAACCATGACTGCCTACACTTCATGGTCATAAAAGCCTACATGCACACACACTCTACCCATGCAGCTACAAGCTTTTCTGTAACTTCATTTACCATGTAGTCCAGTAGTGCTACATGAGTAACACCATGATGACTACAGATGTTTTAAACAGGAAAGACTAAACTGAGTTTGATTTTGTTGGGATAATTTCTATCTGGTTGATTGTTATTGGTTTATATAAAGACCTGCATTGTGTTGTGTCTGCACGTTGCAGCTGTAATAGACACTAATGTGTGTTTGTGTGCGTATCTGTGTGTGTGTGTGTGTGTGTCAGGCTCCACAGTGCTGTGCAGGTAAAGCAGAAGGACAAGCAGATGCTGGGTCAGCTGGAGAAGCGTCTGAAGGTGGAGCAGGATGCTCGCGCCGCTGCTGAGAGACAGCTGGCCGACGACAGGAAACGCAAGAAGCTGGAGGAGGCCACAGCGGCCCGCGCCGTCGCCCTAGCAGCCGCCTCCAGGTGCCCCGCCCCCTGCCCCGCCCCCTGCTCCATTCATTGTCTCACGCGTTTGTGCCCGAGTTTGTGGTTAACTGCCTCTGACCTTCTGCCTCCATGCAGAGGTGAGTGCACAGAGACTCTGAGGAGGAGAATCTCTGAACTGGAGACCGAGTGTAAGAAACTCACACTGGACATTAAAGTCAAGGAGGACATGATTCGCGAACTCGAGCTCAAAGTCCAGGTGGGTGACAACACGCCTCCCACACCCGGCCAAACCATCGATCACAGCCCAGCGGTTCACTCCACCGCTCTGGGTCCTCCTGTATGTGCCTGAGGTCCAGCACGCTGCCTTGTGCCCCACAGGAGCTGCACAAGTACAAAGAAAGCGAGAAGGACACGGAGGTGCTGATGTCCGCCCTGTCAGCCATGCAGGAGAAGACGCAGCACCTGGAGAACAGTTTGAGTGCAGAGACCAGGATCAAGCTGGACCTCTTCTCCGCTCTCGGAGACGCCAAGAGACAACTGGAGATCGCACAAGGTCTGCACCCAGCGCCCCAACACGGGGCCCTCTGGGAATCCTCACAGATGTTTGAGTGTTTTACTACGACGCCTGTAAAACTGATTAATTACTGTAGCTCACCTAGCAGAGCAGCCTCAAGATCATATTGATCAGTATGAAGGTTAGTCAGGCTGAAGGTAGCAGACAGAAAGCTGTAGGAGGGGCGGGTGTGTGGCACCGTCAGTCCTGAGTGTGCAGACCTCTGCTCAGGGCTTGTGCATGCTGTGGATGTTTTGTTTAAATGTACGAATGTTCTAAACATTTCTCCTCATACGGAAACCTGACATTCCTGTTTTCCCCAGGTCAGATCTTGCAGAAAGACCAAGAGATAAAGGACCTGAAGCAGAAGATTGCGGAGGTGATGGCCGTCATGCCCAGCATCGCGTATTCAGCAGACACCAGCAACATGAGCCCTGTCACACCGCACTACTCCTCCAAGTTTATGGACACCAGCCCTTCCAGCCTAGACCCCAACGCATCCGTCTACCAGCCTCTCAAAAAATAAACTCCCACACAGACCAGCCAACAATTCATACATCTCTCTCTCTCTCTCTCTCTCTCTCTCTCTCTCTCTCTCTCTCGACACCTCTGTTGTCATTTCTGAGGCTCCAAATGTTTTTGGGACTTTTTTTTTTTTTTTTTTTTCTCCTCCGGTTTCTCCTGCTGCTTCTCGCTGGACAGAAGGATGTTGTATTGTGTGACTGTAATTGTTGTAGTAAAAAAGAAAAAGGAAAAAAGAGACTTTTAAGGGACATCACCAGTCCAATAGGAAACTGAGACATCACCTGTCCAATAGGAAATTGCTGTTGGTTTTTTTCTTGTAAATGTTTAGAAACCTCACAGAAGTGGGCGTGCACTCCCCTCATTGGTGGAGCTCTGGCTTACACCCGCTCTCGCCCCTCATTGGTGGAGCTCTAGCTTACACCCGCTCTCGCCCCTCATTGGTGGAGCTCTGGCTTTACACCTGCTCTCTCCCCTCATTGGTGGAGCTCTGGCTTACACCCGCTCTCCTTGAGTTTTTTTTACGCTTTGATTTTCTGTTTTTCCTCCCTTAAAGACAAAGCATTAGTTATTCAGTTCAAGGTCCTACAAGCTGGAAAGCGCCATGCTAACCTAGAATTCCTGAATGTTCTGTTGATGAAAGTGAGTTTTCCTGAAGAATGTCATCACGTTTTCTCACCCACTCACACAGGACACGTGTTTTGGTTTTCTAATTACACCAAACCAACACATTTGTTTTATTTGATAGGGAATATCAAAAAAATTATTATAAATACTTTTTGGTCCAGTAGCCCTAAATGCAGACCTGTTTACAGGTAATGATCATATAGTCATGGATAAAGCTTATTGAACTGAACCGATAACCAGTGCCTTTTGGACATCATTGTTGGACCTGCGAGACAGTGTCCCTGCTTAGGCCTCTGCCCTGCCCCAAAGTATGACATCATGACTCTGCCCTGCCCCTAAGTAAGACCACGTGACTCTGCCCCGCCCCTAAGTAAGACCACGTGACTCTGCCCCGCCCCTAAGTAAGACCACGTGACTCTGCCCCGCCCCTAAGTAAGACCACGTGACTCTGCCCCGCCCCTAAGTAAGACCACGTGACTCTGCCCCGCCCCTGACCAAGACCACGTGACTCGGCCCCGCCCCTGACCAAGACCACGTGACTCGGCCCCGCCCCTGACCAAGACCACGTGACTCGCCCCCGCGTAAGACCACGTGAGTCAGCCCCGCCCCCGAATAAGACCACGTGAGTCGGCCCCGCCCCCGAGTAAGACCACGTGAGTCGGCCCCGCCCCCGAGTATGACCACGTGACTCTGCCCCGCCCCTAAATATGACCACGTGACTCTGCCCCGCCCCTAAATATGACCACGTGACTGCCCCGCCCCTAAATATGACCACGTGACTCTGCCCCGCCCCTAAATATGACCACATGGCTCTGCCATCCCCCTAAGTATGACCGTACACAGTTGTTCCCAGACAGATCCAAACACACCTTCATAACACCACTTCACTTCTAGTACAGAAAATAATTTAATTTGCTCTCGTTTACATTTATTTATTTGGCTGTATTGCACTGTGCTTGAAAGTAGATTAGAAGGGGAAAGGGTTACATTAATGATATTGTGCAGTGTTCAGGGACTCATGGAGTATGTTGGATTACTCCTAAGGTTTACTACATTGGCCAGTCAGTTCTGATGATGAGATGTCTGATGAGTGCTAAAATGTAGTCCAGTGCCAAGTAACTAGGGCTGTAATTTTAAATGTTCAGTGCTAGGCTAATGCCAGAAGCAGCCATCAGAACTGTTAAAGTGTATTTTTCTCTTTTGATGTCTTGGTAGCAGAGAGCTTTTTGGTGTTGCCACATGATGGCGCTGTTGTACATAGGAAAGTATTTGGATTCAAGTTCTCAGTGTTGCAGAGTTCGCACCCTGCTAAGTAAACAAGTGTTAAGAAAAGAACTGTTGGAAGCCATCAGTTACCCTCTTCCTCAAGACGCTTCTCACAGATGTTAAGCCTGTTGTGTGTGTTTGCAGGAACCTGCACGTTGACGGGCTGTGGATTGGTTAACGCCTGATTTGTATTCAGAACCTCTTTGATTTAACTCCTGAAAAAGTGAGAATCTTAGGAGCATTCCACAAGTGGTTGATAGTACCAGTAGACACCTGCCCACAGAGAAGCATGCAATGGTGCATGATGATGGAGGCTAGCTGGAATTCTGGAACCCCTAACCAGCTGTGAGGAAGGTTCTAGAATCCTGGAACTGCTGACCAGCTGTGAGGAAGATTATAGAATTGTGAAAACCCCAACCAGATGTGAGGAAGATTCTAGAATCCTGGAACCCCCGTCCAGCTGTGAGGAAGATTCTGGAATACTGGCAATTCAGCTGAAGAACCACCAGATGTGATGGTGATATGGAGGGATCTAGGAAAGGAAGTTCGGGTTTGCTTTGGGTGTGACGGTCTCAGCCCCATAAAAATGAATCCGTTTTTGTTGCTTGTATTACTGTTTCAGTACTACCAGACGGGAGGATCCAGAGTGAGTCCTGTGTGGTGTTCTAGTTTTTCTAGTGGTTACAAGTTGTTGTGCGCGTGTTGTTTAAAATCTGGTGTGAAGGACTAGTTTTCCACAGACTGCAAGTTTTGCGGGAGAACTAGTGAATTAGCAAACAAAGTTCAAACGAGAAGAAAGCACGTGTGCTCCCCTCAACACACCACCTCCCTCTCTTTCTCTCTCTCTCTCTCTCTCTCTCTCCCTCCCCTCTTTATTTACAGCTAACCTGACTGCATTCTCACTCTGTGAGGTTTTCGAGGAATAAAGTTTTTTTCTGGCATCTTGGAAGGAGTCATGTCATTTGCTCTGTCTAGTATGAAAGGGAAAATTTGTGAGATATGGTGATGCACAAAGACAGCATTTTATTACACATTGATGGTTGAATGGGTGGTTTAAAATGTTGTGTTTGTAATACTACTATTACAATTACTATACTATTTACTTTTTGAATTGTCTGGGAACTTGCCTTGTTCCATGAAGTGGAAAACTGAATATAACAGATTTCTGCTATACAATATACAATTTGGGGGGGGGGGGGGGGGGGGGGGGGGGTAGTAATGTTCTCTGCTCACCACTAGGTGGTGATAAACATCACATTGTCAGCAATGTGTCAGCTATCTGGCCCTGGATCCACTAGAGTAGCTTTGAGTTCTAGTAATGTCATATGAACACATTCACGTCTGAACTGGAATCAGTTTTTACTTTTTGTTTTATATTTACAGTGTCTCATGTCTCAGATAAATCCACTGCCTCTAACACTTTCTACACTCTTTGATTTCAGTGATTTCACTAATCAGATTCAAATGATTCAGCTGTGCCAGATCCACATTGCACTGCAACTGGATTTCTTACAAAATAGCTGTGAGCTCTAGGTCAGACAATATGGACCTCTGTGAGGGCCCCTGATCATGAGCTTCAGTCTCCAGTAGTTCTGGAGGCCAGTTCAGCACTTCAGACCAGAGATGAGATACTAGTTATATGCAGCATTCCTGCACTAATAGTATCACATACATGTGATAACCGTATGGAAAAGATATGGGTGTGCCTCACTTTATGAAAAGATTGTTTATCATTTATTGAATATTCGATTCAGGTCCCAGCATGCACCATGCCTGTGACTAAAGCTCAGCCTTTTAAACGAGGGCACATCTATGATGTATATCAGACTTTTGTCAGTGTGAATATGGAAAGAAAAGAAATGAGAACAGACCTATCTGATAAATATCAGCTGTTTATCTGCTAGCCTGAAACTAATATGGAAATTCTGTAGCCTATATTCTAAAGACTGAATTTGTTCTGCTTTTGTGTTTGCACAGAAGCAAAATTCTGTGAAGTACAGCATAGCTATTAAACGTTAATATATCATTACACTGACCCTAATTCGTAATGTACCCTATTACACTGACCCTCATTCGTAATGTACTCTATTACACTGACCCTAATTCGTAATGTACCCTATTACACTAACCCTCATTCGTAATGTACTCTATTACACTAACCATAATTCATAATGTTCCCAATTACCCTAGGCCTAAGCCATTAGGTACCCTAAACATAATATTAATACATAATACACTCATAATGTATTCCAAAGACCTAACTCATTTTACATATTTTTCTAATCCAAGGCTGTGATACTTGAGTATAATCTGGAGATTGTGGTGTGGCCTTTAGGACTGCACATCACACCCTTTCCACCTGTTCTTGTAGAAAGATCCAGTCCATCTCTGAGATTCGCTTCCCTCTCAGTTTTGCCAGCAGGGGGATTAAGTGCATTTGCATACCATGTGTAGCTGTAGTTGGGTGATTGTGGCGTCAGATAGAGAAATCATTGTGCAGATTAATACAGTCACAGCTCGGTGGTGGTGGGAGGAACTACCCGCTAACGTGGGCAATGGGGCTTGTATTTCGCTCTCTCTCACAGGCCTGCAGTTGTAATCAGTTAGATGTCAATTTCGGTGCATGAACTTGCCCATTGATGGGTTTGAATGAACTGCTCTTGAATCCCGACCGCATGCTGCTCTGTGAGCTGTCTGGGTGCCAAGATCCAGGTCAAAAATAGAGGTGTAAACAGGTCCGAAAACACAGATCCAATTCAAAGGTAGAGGTGTAAACAGGTCTGAAAACAGAGTCTTGTGCCCCTCCCCTATTAGGGAGGGTGAGGCACCAGTGATGTTCAGGAATGTGGGAGGACTAGATTTTTTCAGAATCAGTTTCTTGCCTCAACTGGGGTGTCAATAGGTGCGTCTTATCCACAGAAAACTTTACAAAACAATCACTTTAAAAAAGACCAATGCTTATCTGAACATCTTGGGTGGTTTTCCTTTGCTGTTTACACAGCATGACAGTGCAGAGTGCTGTTACAACAGAGTCTTACTGACACACACGTAAATAATAGTCTCTTTCTCCTGGGGACTCTTCTGCCTTTGTCTGTACTGGAAAATCTTTTATGGGATGATTCATAATTAAAAGGGGTTAGTGGAAGACATTTATGCTTAAATACACTTTACAAAATTGTTTTTTATTTGTTACTTTCCTCATAGGATAAGTCATGTCATGTTAGATGCTATCAACTTCAACATTTTTTGCCTATTATGGTCGATGTGGAAAACAGTACTGACTGTCAAACCCATCACAATGTGTCTCTCTGTAGTGACACACACACACACACACACACACACACACACACACACACACACACACACACAGCTGTACTTGCCTACTGTGGCTTCAAAGCTCACGTCATGACATTACACTGTCTATTTAATTTGCATATTTAACACCGCCCTCCCTGGCGAACATGATCGTCCATCCAGTTGGATTTTCTTATAAACTCACACACGGGAGGAAAATTTAGCTTCATACCCAAAAAGTTAGTGAAGGGAGGAAGATCGAGGCGAGCGCTGGGAGTGGCTGTCGGAGCTGCACACGGTGGGCTCGGACTCCCACTACGGAAACAGATTATGGACGCTCTGAAATCGGCAGGACGGGCGATCATTCGGAGCCCCAACATCGCCAAACAGTCTTGGACTTCTGGAAGACATAAGAGTGAGTGAGTGTGAGCGAGTGTGTGTGTGTTAGTGGAGAACATAATAGTGTGTGTGTGTGTGTGTGTGTGTGTGTGTGTGTGTGTGTGTGTGTGTGTTAGTGGAGAACATAATAGTGTGAGTGTGTGTGTGTGTGTGTGTGTGAGAGAGAGAGAGAGAGAGAGAGAGAGAGAGAGAGAGGAGAACATATGTTTCTGTGTGTGTGTGTGTGTGTGTGTGTGAGTGTGAGAGAGATCCTCGCCTGCCTGTCTGTCCCTCTCACTAATGTCCTGAACTCTACGTGTCGTGGTTCCTTCATCAGTCATTTTCTAAAGTATGAAACTTGTCTTTGAGCAGCATGTTCCGTCCAAAATAATTTACTTGTTCACCTGTTTCCTGAAGAGAAACTCAGCGGCCAGTTGGTTGGTTAGCACGTTTAGTGGTAATAAATGTTTGTACATGTGCAGCTTTTCTTGCATTTTTAAGTTCACAGCGTTAGTACTTTAGTGAGCTACTGTAAACGCCGCTAGCGCTTCACATTACCGTGATGTCCGTGTCAGCGGTGCAGTGTCGTGACTTTATGTGAAAATAAAGTGGTGGGAGGGAAACAGCGGCAGATTGGTGCGTGCAGGCCCGGTTCGCCCAGCTCAGCGGAGTTAGCCTTGCGGCTAGCTGCTAGCGCGGGACTGGCACTGTGGAGTTAGCCTAGCTGCTAGCGCGGGACTGGCACCGCACACAGTAAACAGCTGTACAAACTAACGTTCGCTTTCGGTTTATTTCATTGATTTACCTTATCAGTTAATGATATCGTCGTGTAAAGTTAGCGTGGTTAGCTATCCATCTATGCCTTTTACATTTCTGTAAACAGTTTAATAACTGCTACATATCGGAGGCATTTCTTAAGATCGAGTTGCCTTGACATTCTGAATGAAACAAGATCGCTGGATGATTCGGGTCAGCCGAGCTGAACTGGTCACTCCTCCATTAGTTTAGACTCCAGTGATCTGTAGTTAATCCGACTTTTGCATACAGTTCCACTATTATTATCGGACTTGTTGCTCCTTCTCTTATGTTATTACCAGACCTGTGGCTCCCTCTCTTATACAGGTCCTTCTAAAAAAAAATAGCATATTGTAATAAAGTTCATTCTTTTCCATAATGTAATGATAAAAAATTAAACTTCATTACTCAAAACCGTAACCATGGGTAAGACTGCCGACCTGACTGATGTCCAGAAGGCCATCACTGATACCCTCAAGCAAGAGGGTAAGACACAGAAAGAAATTTCTGAACGAATAGGCTGTTCCCAGAGTGCTGCATCAAGGCACCTTAGTGGAAAGTCTGTGGGAAGGAGAAAGTGTAGCAGAAAACGCTGCACAACAAGAAGAGGTGAGCGGACCCTGAGGAAGACTGTGGAGAAGGACAGATTCCAGATCTTGGGGGACCTGCGGAAGCAGTGGACCGAGTCTGGAGTAGAAACATCCAGAGCCACAGTGCACAGGCGTGTGCAGGAAATGGGCTACAGGTGCCGCATTCCCCCGGTCAAGCCACTTTTGAACCAGAAACAGCGGCAGAAGCGCCTGACCTGGGCTACAGAGAAGCAGCACTGCAAATTTTGCATGTCATTCGGAAATCAAGGTGCCAGAGTCTGGAGGAAGACTGGGGAGAAGGAAATGCCAAAATGCCTGAAGTTCAGTGTCAAGTACCCACAGTCGGTGATGGTCTGGGGTGCCATGTCAGCTGCTGGTGTTGGTCCACTGTATTTTATCATGGGCAGGGTCAATGCAGCTAGCTATCAGGAGATTTTGGAGCACTTCATGCTTCCATCTGCTGAAATGCTTTATGGAGATGAAGATTTCATTTTTCAGCACGACCTGGCACCTGCTCACAGTGCCAAAACCACTGGTAAATGGTTTACTGACCATGGTATTACTGTGCTCAATTGGCCTGCCAACTCTCCTGACCTGAACCCCATAGAGAATCTGTGGGATATTGTGAAGAGAAAGTTGAGAGACGCAAGAACACTCTGGATGAGCTTAAGGTGCTATCGAAGCATCCTGGGCTTCCATAACACCTCAGCAGTGCCACAGGCTGGTTGCCTCCATGCCACGCAGCATTTCTGCAAAAGGATTCCCGACCAAGTATTGAGTGCATAACTGAACATAATTATTTGAAGGATGACTTTTTTTGTATTAAAAACACTTTTCTTTTATTATTCGGATGAAATATGCAATTTTTTTGAGATTTTTGTTTTTTCTTTACTTTTTTGTCAAAATCATCAATATTAAGCCAATAAAAGACTTGAACTACTTCAGTTGTATGTAATGAATCTAAAATATATGAAAGTCTAATGTTTATCAGTACATTACATAAAATAATGAACTGTATCACAATATGCTAATTTTTTGAGAAGGACCTGTATTTTGTGTTATTGTCAGACCTGTGGCTCCCTCTCTTATATTGTTATGATCAGACCTGTGGCTTCTTCTTTTATGTTATGTGTTATTGTTATCAGACCTGTGACTCCCTCTCTTATATTGTTATTATCAGACCTGCGGCTTCTTCTCTTATATTGTCTGTTATTATCAGACCTGTGGTGAACGTCCCTCTGTTCTACCCACTCTTTGGATGTAGACCCGAGTTCAGTCATCTCATCACGTCATGCAGCATTTTCAAGAAATTCATTTTCGTTTTGAAGTTCATGCGTGCAGCTAGCAGTACATCTGGAGGTATCTGGAAAGATCAGTCCCAATTCGGGCCACTTGCTGGCCAGCGCCATGTGCATCACGGCCATTACACCACGTTTCATAGCAACAGTTCAAAGAAAATGTTTCTTGTCTGAGTATCTTGACTTCTTATTCATGGTCTAGATTTGCTAAGATTTCCTTTTTTCCATTTTTTAAATTAGTATTCTGCATATTTAACTCCCATTGAAGTAGAATGCCCAGTGACAACAGCCAACTGCTAGAGCAGGGATGCACAACTTGAAGGAGGAGCCGGGCCAAAAATAAATGTAAACCTTCCCCAGTGAGGCAATGTGCATTGTCGCCAGTTTCAGCTGCAGCCCAGTAATAACCCAGTATGTACCAGTAATAACCCATTATGTTTTGCTGCACATGATTTGTTACATGCCTGATTTGCGTGTTGCCATATTCGTTTTGTCCAGAGCAGTATTGCAGGGATGGTTAATCAGTCCTGGACAAACGGAGACACTCACTCTGTCCTGGTCTCACTCTGGTTTTGTCTGCCATTTCCCAGTGGAGGATCATTTCTGTATGTGGGCTTCACTCACCACCACCTCTCGGTGTCCTTCTGTTTTCCTGTCATCTTCTAACCCAGATTTACCACATCTATTAGTCATCATTAGCTGATGGCTGTTTAATCTGATATGTACAATTTTAGTGGAGTGGAGTGATATCTTCAGAATGAGAGAATGCAGACAGTGGAGTGATATTTTCAGAAGGCCACTGTGAACACTGAAGTGATGTCATCAGATTCAGTCAGCCTGTTTCATACTGTGTGTGTGTGTATGTGTATGTGGGGGTGTGTGTGTGTGTGTGTATGTATGTATGTATGTATGTATGTATATACATGTGGGTGTGTATTCGTGTCTGTGTGGGTGTATGTGAGACACAGAGAGAGAGAGAGAGACGTAACAGTGTTCATCTTATTGTCCCTCGCCAGCATTGGCAGTCACTGCACTGCTGCTGCACAGATTGTTAGACACCCTGACCTCACCTTCATACTACACTGACCTCACCCTGACCTCACCTTCATACTACACTGACCTCACCCTGACCTCACCTTCATACTACACTGTACTCAGCTTCATACTACACTGACCTCACCTTCATACTACACTGACCTCACCCTGACCTCACCTTCATACTACACTGACCTCACCCTGACCTCACCTTCATACTACACTGTACTGACTCTGACCTCAGCCTGACCTCACTTTCAGTACTATACTGTACTACTACACTATGGTACTACACTGTACAATACTATGTACTATACTGTAATAAACAGTACCCAGACACACCTACATCCTCTCTCTCTAACACACACACAAACACACCCCAGGCGTATACTGTAATGGGCTGTAACTGGACGAGTTAAAGTAGGGGTCATGTTTGGGGCACTGGAACCTAAGAGTGCTGACATTTAAAGTTAACCTTCAGAATGAATGTGGCTGTACCATGGGCTGCTGTGTGATGCTCAGTCTGGGAAATGGTGACCTCAGAATGGGAAAACGAATCAGAGGAAACTGGATCCAGCTGTGTGAGTGTTTAATGTCTGTGATGCCGGTGGGTGGGGCAGACTGCTGTGTGTGCTGAACACACACACACACACACACACACACACACACACACACACACACTTCAAACAGCATGCTGAACCTGAACAAACTTTAGTGTGCATGTCACTATGTGTTTCTGTGTGTGCGTGTGTGTGTGTTTCTGTGAGTGTGTGTGTGTGTGTGTCTAATTACATATTAATGAGACCCTAATAATCCTGTGTAGTCAGGAAGTTAAGGAACAGGACATCCTAAACGCAGAGGCAACTGTGCTACATCTGCAGCTAATGGATACAGCTACGCTTGTCAAGTCCAGACCTGCTCAGTCGAGTGCAGAACTGGTCTGCTGGTTCCTGACTCTAAACTAAACTAAACCCAGTTCATCAACACACAGACCGTTTGAGTTGAGCTGTACTTGAACATGTTGCTAAGGGTGTCAGGGTTGCACAGCACACATATTTGTTGTGATTTAAGTCACATTACAGACTGCAGATTTATCAAACTGAAATGTGCAGGAGAGAAAAACATTTCGGCAGCTAAAAGAGTCTACAGAGTCACGGTGTGTGTGTGTGTGTGTGTGTGTGTGTGTGTGTGTGTGTTTTAACATTCCTGTCTCCACAGAGCTCCCAGAGAACTGGACTGACACCAGGGAGACACTACTAGAGGGCGTGGTGTTCCAGCTCAGATATCTGGGAGTGACTCTGGTGGAACAGCCCAAAGGAGAGGAGCTGTCTGCCGCTGCTGTCAAGAGGATTGTTGCTACGGTGAGCTTCCCTTGGAAACCAGACAACAGCAAGCAGCTGACGTGGTGTGACTGGTGTGCTGTTGAGTTCAGCAGTTTGGGTGTCTGTGTGTACAAGGTAGTGCAGTAAGAGGACATGACAGTTCTCTTGGTGAATGTAATGGAACACTGAGATCTGATCTGAGATCACTGCACTTCTCTCAGAGTCAGACCAGAGAACACACTGGAGACTAAAGCCAATGATCTTTAATTTGCAGTAACATCAAAACACCCTCTCTTCCTCCCCCCCCCAGGCCAAAGCCAGCGGGAGAAAACTACAGAAAGTTACACTAAAGGTCTCTCCAAGAGGGATCATTCTGTATGACGGTGTATCAAACCAGCTCATAGAGAACATCTCTATTTACAGGTCAGAGGTCTCTCTGTCCATCTCTCTCACTCCCCCCTCAAGGAGGGTATGCGGTCATCATAGTCCCTGTGTGTGTGTGTGTGTGTGTGTGTGTGTGCGGGGCGTGTGTGTGTGTGCGGGCCGTGTGTGTGTGCGTTTGGGGCCTCTGTGTGTGTATGTGTGTGTGGTGGGGGGGGGGGGGGGGGCACCTCAGTTTGGTAGGGGTCCTGCCCTCATGGCCCTTCCTGTCCTCTACAGGATATCCTACTGCACAGCTGATAAGATGCATGATAAAGTGTTTGCCTACATCGCTCAGAGCCAGCACAATGACACACTGGAGTGCCACGCCTTCCTCTGCCCCAAAAAGAAAATGGTGAGATGTGTGTGCCTGTGCGCATGTGCATGTGCGTGCGTGTGATCTCTTGTGTGGCTACACCCTTTCCTTCCCATCATCAATTTAACTGCAAAGCAGATTCCACGTCGTCTGACGGAGAGATGAGGATCTACTAATAAACGCTTCCGAAGGTTATGGTTAATATATACACCTATATAAATATTAGTAGTGGGACTTTAACGCGTTAATTTCGATTAATTAATTACAGGGAAATTAACAAACTAAAAAAATGTATGCATTTTAACGCATTTAACGCATGAGACACTTTTGCACCGTGGAATGTTTCTCAGTGCACGAGTTCCAGGCATACAGATTATATGGACGCAAAATAAGATAAGCATGATGGAGATGACTGAAGAGGATATGCTGGTGGATGGGAAATTTTAATATAAGAAACTTCCAGATGGAAGTACAAACAAAAATAGTGTTATTTGCACTTTATGTAGGAAGGAGTTCGCTTATCACAGGAGCACTTCCACCCTTCGTTACAACCTCAACGCAAAACGTGTTGGGGCTAAAGCGCAGGTCAGTAATGATAACTTAGTTGCTAAATGTATTCCTAGTTTGAGCAAACAGTGTCGCGAGTCAACACTCGACCACATGTTGGGGTTCAAATTAAGAAACAAAACGTCAAAGTCCACGTTAGACAAATTTACCAATTCACTGGCGAGATGGATTGCTGGGGATTGTAGACCGCTCTATGTGGTCGAAGGAGCGCTGCAAACTGCGTCAGCTGCTGCAAGTTACGAACTGCCGTCCAGAAAGACAATGTCGAAGAAAATCCAGCAGCTGTATGATGAGGAAAGGGAAGTAAAACAGGTTATTGTGAAAATTGCCACAAATGTGGCTCTGACTGGGGATCACTGGACATCTGTTAGCAACAAGAATTATCTTGGTGTGACAGCTCATATTATAGATGATGAATGGAAGATCCAGTCATTTGCGTTGAGCATGCAGAAGCCACTTCTAGGCACTATGGATATGCCTGTGCAGAGGACTTTAGGGCTGTGACAGAGGTCTGGGAAATTAACAGGGATGAAAATCTGTCACCTTTCGGCGAAATTTGCCGTTTTGAAGTTGAAAAGGGTGACCGGTGACCGGGTGACCGAAATCGGCAATTTCAATGACACAGTGGCCAGCAGTTTCCGCCCCGAACCATCGTAGAGGCCAAATAGCATTTCAATCATACGAACGTTCTTCATTCATGGTATTCATTTACTGCTAAGCGGGATGAGAAGCAGGACCTAGTGCTACACCGCAGACAAGTCAGAAGAGCGTACATTTACCACTACATTTACCAGATCGTACATTTACCACTACATTTACCAGATCGTACATTTACCACTACATTTACCAGATCGTACATTTACCAGATCGTACATTTACCACTACATTTACCAGATCGTACATTTCCCAGTGGATTTAATTGGGTTATTAATGGTTTCAATCGTTTTCATATTTTGCGGTAAAACAAAGTTACTGCCGTTCGCTACAGCGTTAAATACTGTCAGAGCCACAAGCTCTTGTGATAAATAGGTAGACAGATAGACCTATTAAGTTCGCGTCAACCCCGTGTAGTTAACGGTGACATAAAATAAGAAACAAGATTTTTCTAGTGTCTGTAGTTGTAACTGGTGAATCCAGGGACGGGTGAGGATAACATTCGCGCCAGGGCTGAAAATGTTGAAGATGAAGTTGTAAACGCTTGTCGTTTGAGTCTACCCTGTGCTTTAGCCCATGTTAGAAAATAAAAACACATGAACCCTGGTATTTTTACACTCATTTTCGCTGCTGATGTATTTATTGGTTCATTAAGATGTAATGGTTTTGACTGAGCCATCTGGAATGGCGAAAGCGGCCTCTCGCGTTTAAGGATCTGGCTCCATATATTGAATCCATTGACAAGACAGTCAAAAAAATTTTTTTTATGGATTTTACTATATTTTACGGAGCCCGTAAGGTGACATCATGTAAAAAAAATAATAACGCGTGGCCACGACTTACTAACGCGTGGGAACGAGATACTAATGTCGCCTTTCACACGCGGCAACAAAGTTTATTTTTTCACAGCAAAGCAAGCAGATCCCAGGGATGTTCGCGAACTGACTACCCAAGGAAGGTAAACCTGGCTTTATATAAAGTAATACTTAATTATCTTGTTCGCACGCGTTAATTATCTCGTTCGCACGCGTTAGTAAGTCGTGGCCACGCGTTATTATATTTTTTACATGATGTCACCTTACGGGCTCCGTAATATTTGGCATCACCTGTCGCTGTATCCCCGTACACCAGCAGCCACCCCCCCTCCCCGTCGCCGTATACCCATGACGTCACATGTCAACGCCCCGTATCCCCATGATGTCACATGCCCCGCCCCCGGTCTTCTCACCTTTTTAACCCCTGACCCATTTTCATGCCTGAATTAAAGAAAAAAAAACATCTTCTGATATACTTCAGTTCTTCTTATTCTTCCAATATCCTGAGCAAAACTCCCAAAATTAAACAACATTTTTGGTCAGAATTTCCAGTGTTCTGAAAACTGTTTGCTCTGTTTTCTGCACTCATCTATTGGTCTGTGTAGTAGACTGGTGGAAAAATAAACAAGATGTTGAAGTTTATGCTTATGTTCATTGATTCATTCATCATTCAAACTTAAATAAATATTTCTCATGTTAAATATTGAAATGCGATTAAAATGCGATTAATTTTGATTAATTAATTACAATGCTTCTAATTAATTCAATAAATTTTGATATATATATACACTGCTCAAAAAAATAAAGGGAACACTTAAACAACACAATATCACTCCAAGTCAACTACACTTCTGTGAAACCAACCTGTTCAGTTAGGAAGCAACACAGATTGTGAATCAATTTCACCTGCTGTTGTGCAAATGGAATAGACAGCAGGTAGAAATGAGAGGCAATTAGCAAGACCCCCCCCCCCCTATAAAGGAGTGGTTCTGCAGGTGGGGACCACAGACCACTTCTCAGTACATATGCTTTCTGGCTGATGTTTTGGTCACTTTTGAATGTTGGTGGTCCTTTCACACTCGTGGTAGCATGAGACGGACTCTACAACCCACACAAGTGGCTCAGGTAGTGCAGCTCATCCAGGATGGCACATCAATACGAGCTGTGGCAAGAGTTAGCAGAGTTAGCAAACACAATGTACCATTAGAACACTGGAGTGATGGTTGTTGGAAATGGGTCTCCATACATCTATGTAGATATTGCATTAAAAACCAGATGTTTACAGCTAGAATAGTCATTTACCACATTAATAATATATAGAGTGTATTTTTGATGCATTTAATGTTAGCTAAATTGAAAAAAAAAATGCTTTTCTTTCAAAAATAAGAACATTTCTAAGTGACCCCAAACTTTTGAACGGTAGTGTATATACACACATATCCTTTTTGTCCTTGCTAAATGTCTATCTTTTCTCTCTCTCTCTCTCCCTCCTCTCTCTCTCTCCAGGCTCAGGCAGTGACCCTAACAGTCGCTCAGGCCTTCAGGGTGGCGTTTGAGTTCTGGCAGGCTGCCAAAGAAGAAGGTATGCTCTGCTGGGTATCCCTTCATGCCAGTCACGTGAGGGACGTCTGTGTGTGCGTGGTGGAAGGCCAGTCACAAACACAAATAGTCTGCTGATATCTCCAAATTATAGTATATAGTTCTACAAATTTGGCTACTAACCCTAATCTTACTCTTAACACTATACCAAACTTAACCCCACACACACACACCACACAGTTCAGACAGAGATCTGTGAGTTTTAGTTAATGTGTGTAACACTGGAGCCGTGAGCTTTAGCTTTAGCTAAGGCGTAAAACATCCATTAAAAACGTCATCGTTCGGTAATAATTATGCAGCCTTTTCACTTATTTGGCTGAAAATAGGTAAACGATGGATAAAAAATGGCACATCCCGTGTATGTGTGTGTGTGTGTGTGTGTATTTAAAGTCACTCTCAGTTTCTGCTCTCAGAGAAAGAGAAGCGAGTGAAGACAACACCTGATGGACAAGATAATGGAACCACCACAATAGGAGGAGGTGATACACACACACACACTGAGAGGAGGAGGGGATACACACACACACACTGAGAGGAGGAGAAGATACACACATACACACAGACACACACTGAGAGGAGGAGGTGGTACACACACACACACACTGAGAGGAGGAGAGGATACACACATACACACTGAGAGGATGAGGTGACACATGCACTCTGAGAGGAGGAGGTGATACACACACACACACACTGAGAGGAGGAGGTGATATACACACACACACACACTGAGAGGAGGAGGTGACAGATGCACTCTGAGAGGAGGAGGTGATACACACACACACTGAGAGGAGGAGGTGATACACACACACACACACACACACACTGAGAGGAGGAGGTGATACACACACACACACACTGAGAGGAGGAGGTGATACACACACACACACACTGAGAGGAGGAGGTGATACACACACACACACACACACACTGAGAGGAGGAGGTGATACACACACACACACACTGAGAGGAGGAGGTGATACACACACACACCCACACTGAGAGGAGGAGGTGATACACACACACACCCACACTGAGAGGAGGAGGGGATACACACACACGCACGCATGCACTGAGAGGAGGAGGTGATACACACACACACACTGAGAGAAGGAGGTGATATATACATATATACACACACACTTTCACACTCACACGCACATACACACACACACACACACACACACACTCACACACACACACACACACACACACACTCTCACACACACACACACACAGACTCACACTCACACACACACACTCACACACACACACACACACACACACACACACACACACACACACACACACACACACACACACACACACACACACACATACTTTTTCTCTGTCTCTCTCTTCCCCCCTCGCTGTCAGGTCTGACACTTTTAGATTAAATCCAATTCAGCCAGAACCAGTTTCCTGTCATATAGGGGGCGTGTGGTGTGTGTGTGTGTGTGTGTGTGTGTGTGTGTGTGTGTGTGTGTGTGTGTGTTTGCCTCCTGTGCTCACTGACACTCCAACCCCCACTCACTCATCACTGAACACACTGAGCAGTAAGACAGCATCTTTGTGGACACCAATACTCACCATGTTTTCAGGAAGAAACAAAAAACCTAATTTTTGTGTGTGTGTGTGTGTGTGTGTGTGTGTGTGTGTGTGTGTGTGTGTGTGTGTGTGTGTGTGTGTGTGTGTGTGTGTGTGTGAAATTGATTGTCTGGCAGTATTATTGTGTCTGACGGTATTATTCTGTATGAATCTGTTCTGTGTGTATGACTATTATTCTATTTAAGACTTTATTATCTGTGTGTGTGTGTGTGTGTGTGTGTGTGTGTGTGTGTGTGTGTGTGTGTGTGTAGAAGTGGCTACAGGGAACCTGCTGAATTTGGAGCAAGGTGCTGTGCATAATGACCCCCATCCAGCGCAGAACAGAACAGAACAGAACAGTACCACTGAATGGGTAATCACACATACATACAGAATAGCACAGTAAGCACACAGAGTAAACACACAGAGCAGTACCTCAGTGCGGGTAAACACACAGGGCAGTACCTCAGTGCGGGTAAACACACAGAGCAGTACTTCAGTGCGGGTAAACACACAGAGCAGTACTTCAGTGCGGGTAAACACACAGAGCAGTACTTCAGTGCGGGTAAACACACAGAGCAGTACCTCAGTGCGGGTAAACACACAGGGCAGTACCTCAGTGCGGGTAAACACACAGAGCAGTACTTCAGTGCGGGTTTAGAAACAAACTTCTCCATCATCCACTCTAGACAGGCCTGACGGCAGTACACTGACCTGTTACATGAGGACCCGACTACAGAGCACATCTCTGAGTTCATACCGGTGCTTGACATCCTTTGAAATGCTTGAATTTTAATGTTGCATTTTCAAGGTTTGAAAAGTGCTGGAATTTTGTCTGAAGTACTTGAAAATGCTTGAAATTGTAAGTATTATGTTTCACAAAAAGTGAATTCGTCATTTTGAAGATGTGTTTATGTAAATATGTAATTTACTACAGCTGTAAGGTGCTGGAAAATATTGAAAATGGACCTTTAAAGTGCTTGAATTTGACCTTGTAAAGGAGTATGACCCCTGACCTCTGTGAGTCACTCTGGATGGCAGTGAACATAAAGCGGGTGCATTTGTTTCTTATACAGGAGCTTGATGACGATCTGGATGAAGCTTTCTCAAGGTTAGTCACATTATTTCACTGTTCTGTTCTGTATGTGGAACGTCTGTCCTGTCCCCACACAGAGCTGCACGCTACAGTGATGCTTCGCCATGAGGGTTGGAGTGCTCGGCTCAGTCAAATTCTTAGATTACAGGTTACTCACCTGTAATCCAGAAGTGTCTGTGCACCACCTGTAATCCCGGACTGTCTGTGGGTCACCTGTAATGCAGGTGTGTCTGTGGGCCACCTGTCATCCAGGAGTGTCTAGTGTAGCTCTGTTAACAAAAATGTCCGTCACATTTACGTTCATCATTCCAGTGTGTTAGATCATTCATACTGGACCATAAAGGAGTACCGTTTCCGTGAGGTCTTAAGGCACATGCTAGAAAGGCCTTAAGATCGGTTTCTAAGAGACTTAGACTTTAAAAAAGGTCACTAAAGCTGGTGATGCTAGGGATGCTGGGACATGTGGGGCACATCCCCACAGCTGACCAGGACCCTGACCCCTGACCCCGACTCTGGGGTTTGGCTTTTCCTCCAGACTGCTGTTACAGAGGAGTATAACAGGAACTGTGCTTGGCTGTTGTTTCCATGGTGCTGGTAGGCCTGCCAGTTCACTCGTTTCTAGTAATGCATTTGCTAAGTGGCACATGATTAATAACATTATACAACAATAAAGCTGTACAAAGCTTTAATTACACAGAGGATATCGGACCACACCCTTGAGGTATTGAGTAAAAGCAGCATGGGTGTGTGTGTGTGTATGTGTGTGTGTGTGAGTGTGAGAGACACTGGCGCAGTGGTGGTCATTGAGGAATCATCCCCACAGAATAAGTAGGAAGTACCTGGCCAGGCTTTGTGTAGTAATAGAGTAAGTGAGAATACTTCAGTGCTGGAGTGTTGTGAGCAACAGTACTGTGGTGTTACATTAAGTACAGCAGTCAGAACTGTTCTGAATTGTGTATGGTCTTGTTTGTTGGGATGTATCATTTATTTGGTTCTCATTCAGTATGATTGTCTCAGTGGCAGTGTTGACATTTCTATACTTCTATAAGAATTTACTAAAACAGTAAGTGATCAGGTGTGCTAACTTTGCTATAAAACATTCTACTTAATGTAGGTTCAGATAGATCTCAAATATGACATTGATTCTAAAACATTTGTATGTTGTTTATGGTCTGAAGCACACTGTTTGAATACGTTGGTCTTCCCTACAGCTCACAGGGCCTCATTTTTATGACTGGTTGGCACAGAATAAGACATTGTGGTGATTATGGAGATGGTACTGGTTTGTCAATAATATCATAATAATAATAATAATAATCTTTATTTGTATTTCACCTTTTCATAAATTCATGGAACTCAAATTGCTTTACTGAAGAAACAGAAGAAAACAAACAAATAAGGTAATAAAATAATAAAATGATAAATTATTAAAATAATAGAAGAAAACAATGAAAGTATATAATGAAATTATAAAATGCCAAAATTATAAAAAATAATTAGAAGCATAAAATGTAGTTAAGTAAAATAATGTGATATTAAAATAAATAAAATTTAAAAAAGTAAAATATGTGATAGTTTCTTGACTAAAAACAGATCTAAACAGGAAGGTTTTGAGACTCTTCTTGAATCTGTGCAGGGATGAAATGCATCTAAGCTCTTCAGGAAGAGAGTTCCAGAGCTTTGGGCCATAGTGGCTAAAAGCCCCCTCGCCAATCTTTAATCAGCTTTTAGGAATCACCAGTAGATTACTGTTTGAAGACCTGAGAGACCTGACTGGAACTTATCTAACCATCATTTCACTGAGGTAAAGAGGAGCAAGGCCATGAAGACATTTAAAAACCATCAGCAGAACCTTAAAATCTATTCTAACCAGTGCAGTGAGTGGAGTGCGGGTGTAATGTGATCTCTCTTTCTCCTGCGGGTCAGGACCCTTGCAGCAGCTTTCTGAACTCGCTGTAGGTGAGAAATAGAGCTCTTTAGAAGAGCAGATAAAACAGCGTTACAATAATCTAGCCTTGATGTGATAAATGCATCAGCAGGAGAGAGTATATCTTGGACCTTATATCTTGGATCGATGTTTTGAAGGTTAAAATAAGCTGTCTTGCATGTAGTTGTGATGTGTGATTTAAAGCTGAGCTCATTATCAAAAGTGACACCAAGTTCTGAACACATTGTTTGGCCTTCAGATTCATTTGTCACATGTGCATTACCGTCACACAAAAAATCCATGAGGACTTGGACTAGGTCTACATTCCCGTCACTTAATCCATGAAGACTTGGACTAGGTCTACATTCCCGTCACTTAATCCATGAAGACTTGGACTAGGTCTACATTCCTGTCACTTAATCTGTAATCCTACACACATCCTCTACACAAAATGCTGCTAGTTAATAAAGCAGCGTATAGTAACAATAACTTTAGTTGAACTTGTACATGTACTACACCGTGCTCCTCCACTTTGGCAAAAGCCAAAGTGTAGAAGAAAAGAGCTTCTCTTCTTGAGGAAAGGCACATAAACACATTTCCCAGGATTCGCAATTTACACAGGGTTAAAATATCCCAGAGTTTTACTCTGTATTATGCCACATCCTGAGTAAAACTTAGCCAGTTTGAACAGGGCTTCAAATCACACTGATGCTTATTGGTAATCCCAAAGTACACTGAGCCAAAACATGATCAATCCAAAATGTTGTTTATTGGGGATATTTTTCATTGTTGGTTAGAATAACACTGCTGCTTTCATTTTCAATATGCTAATTCCACACGTGCTGTCCTGAGACGTCTCTCTCAGAGAAGGTGTTTGTCTCGGCCGTAGGCTGTATATGCTGGCTGTGGTCTCAATACAATGCTTCTTACCTCTGTCTAGAGTGGAAGGCATAAGAAAGGAAGGCCTGTATTCTTAACAAACCCTTTCATCTGTCTGTGCGGTTGTATGTGAAACGCCCACTTACTGACATTCACTAATCTTGCCAATGAGTCCGTTGAAGAGGCAGCAAACTGCCTAGCATGTAAGATGCTGAATATCTAAACTAAGGAAGACTTGCGCCACCTGCTGATCAAGAGGAATATATTAGACCAGGGATGAGCAACTTCCATGATAAAGAGGGCCAAAAATTTTTCAGCACTATTATTGGAGGGCCACATGACCATGCACTTCAAATAATTGGATATGAAAGACACTACAAAGTATTCTCTGTAAGAACACATTTTAAATTAATTCAGATCTGTATGTTTATTGCACCAACATACATCTATTTTCGGCATATAAATGCATTAACATGTCCTTAATAAGCAACAAAGACATTTGCTTAATAAAAAAGTGCAAAAAGGAATTTGAACTCCTTCATATCAAAGAACTGTAGCGCGGGGCGCGCTGCGGAGTGAGGAGGCGGACACAAACGGGTTTTTTCTTTTAATTATTTAACTATTATTGATCTATTGATCGCACTGAGTGAGGACGAGGGCCGTGTGCGGCCCGCGGGCCGCCAGTTGCCCATCCCTGTATTAGAGCGATTGCAATGGTAGTTGATATGTAGAGGTTTAACGGATAAACTCATCTAATTGGAACGTGTGCTGTGTCTTGGGCCCCGTCTGCCTGTTTCGGAAACCTTACGATGACTCTTGACTCATTTTTTTCTTTTGCCAGCATCTTTCTCTTCAGCCGCAGTTTGGATAGTTTTGATCCGTGCTCAGGTAAACGGCTTTGTGTTGCGTGCTGTCTTCCCGCTGCATACAGAACTCTCTCTTCTCCATCACACCCCTCACCTCCAGCACCATTGTTCCTGGTGTTCGTGTCCAGAGGCCGTCCTCCCTATAGATCTGTTCGTCTCTCCCATGTCCTGCCGTAGAGGTCCGTAAGGTGGCTTAGAACCCTGTTCAATCACAAAACGTCTTTTAAAAATAATAATTCAATGTTATTGAATTTTTTGCTTGTTTCAGGAGATTGTTGTGCCGTGATGAGGGCGGATGGGCAGGGTTCTCCGCCTCCTCCACACTTGTGTACTGTAGTGTTGTATGTTCATCCAGTTCCTTTCACCTCCATGTCTCCTTTAATCTTCATGGGTTTATTTCACGCCCATTTGTTCCTTCCAGGGAGGACATTAACATGGCGTAGAGCCGCTGGGTAGGGTTACTGTACTGATCTGATGTCCTAGAATGTCACCTGCAGTTGTGTCTTCAGTAGCTGAATCACAGAGGCCTTAAACCGGGACGAACTATCGGATGTGGAGCTGCAGGTTAACAGCCGTGTGGCTGCAGTGAGCTGCACTCCTCACTCCTCACACGCGCCTGCACTCCAAAAATTTCCCGCACCCCTGCTGTCTACGTACAGATTGCGGTGCACGTCACCTGTAGAGCGGGCAGGTTTACGTCCTCTGCTGCTGCTTCCTTCGGTCAGGCTGCCCACAACACGACCCAGCTGGAAAGTAAATGTAGACCTGAAAAATGCATCGTGACTCTTTATTCTTGACCTGACAAACGAAGCGAGCAACTTCCTTAAAGCCTGAAGGACTGAGTGGAGCAGGTTCATCCAGACAGGATCACTGTAGACATGTTCATAAGCACAATGAAAATCTGACCGGAACTATTGGGACATTCATATCCGTGTTTCAGTATGGGAAGTTTCTGCTTGTGTTTAAACTCCATTACCATTTTTATCCATCACTGCACGACTATGCTGCTCTTACTCGTCATGAACTACCGACTGCTGATTAAACAGGTGTGTGTGTGTGTGTGTGGTTTCCATAGGCTTGCTGAGTGTCGTGCTAACCCCCAGGTCCTGGACACTGGGCTGAACCTTCAGGACTACAACCACAAGGCGGGCAGCTTGGGCAGGACTGAGGGTGATGATGCGGAGGATGTGATTGGCTTCTGAGGACAAAGGAAGTGGGACATATGGGGTTTCAACCCAGACAGACCCAGACAGACCGATACTCAGAGGGGATTACACATGGCCAGTCTAATGCAAAACTGTGTCCAGTACTCAGACCAAAGCAGCACAGAGAAAATAATTTTTTTTTTTTTCGTTTGAATCATTTGTGTTTGTCCTGCTACGTTTATACTCTATCCTTTTTTTTTGGCTTGTATTTATTTTGGTTATGTGTCTGCACATGTATATGAAGTGTATAGTATCTGCAAATATTACAAGAACTGTATTATATAAGATCAAATGCTTCTGGAGCTTTTTAAGTTTTTTAATTTGTGACTGCATGTGCAGTATAATACTGAATAATATTCTCCCTTGGAGATGAAAACAACCTTGTTCATTACTGAGACGTTATATGTGCGTGATGAGGGTGTAGCTGTCGGCGTGGCTGTGGTCTGATCGAATTTGCTCCACTCACTAAACTGTGCAGTGTTGGACGTGAAGATGACATTGCCAAAGGAGAGGCTGACTCAATGAACTAAACGAATAGTGAGGTGAAGACTGGTGTTCTGACAGGGTCATTTCCTATTTTATAGCTTAGCAATTTTTATAGTTCAGACCAACTCACAGCCCAGTTATAACATTCCTGCCTTGAAAATACCTGGTCAGAGTTTATATATAAAGACAATATTATTTTTTCTATGCAAAATATATATTTTTGCACTCCCCTCTCTGTGATGCCAGAGAAACGACTCATAAATGATTACATTTTGTCATCACTACTGCGTATTCAAAGATGCGTTTTTGATCATTTGGCGGTTGTAATATTAAAGAAAATGTGATTTTCAGGAAGTTACATGTGGAGCTGACTCCCCCTCACGTGCTGGCATTTAAACCATGCTTCGACTGCTTTTCTGTTACTTTAAGTGTGTTTAAAATAATCCCTCATGTTAATGTGGTGTTAAAGTACATAACAACGTGAGTTTACAAACACATTTACCCTGTTACTGATCAGGTTGATCCTGGCTGATGGAGAGATGATTTCACCAAAGCTCAGTTCTTAGTGTTGGCCTCAGGATTGTATTTTTTTTTTATATTTTTCAGCATTCATTTCAGTACTCGTGCATTTTGACTGCATTGTGTAACATCCCTTTTAATTAAAGAACATAATGAAAGATAGTATGATGCTGTTTTTTAACCTTTGGTGTGAACAAACAGTTCAGCCAGGAAGGCTGGAGCTCTGAGTGTGACACACTAATTGTAAGTATGTGTGCTCACACATAATTTTACTGAATGTTTAAAACAAATATACTTCCCAAAAATTATTATGCGTTATGTACTGAGAATTAAATTGTATGTGCGCATTTGTATGGTTCGGGAATTTCCAGCCAATTGTGCATCTGTTTAAGGAAACATCCTTCAAGGCAATGGCAGCATCCCTCAGACCGCACACACAGGTACGCACCACGGTCCTACCCCACACCACGGTCCCACCCTATACCACACTACACCACGGTCCCCCACACCACACGATTCATTTCCTGTCCATTGGAGTATGTATTGGTAATGTTTTCTTTTCTTTACTAAGAAACTTCCAGCACCACAGAGACAGATTGGTGTCGCTGAGAGAGTGGAAGAACATGAACCATCAGCACTGGCGTCGCTTTGCTCATGTTCCTGCGGTGTTCCAGTGTAGTAGAGTTCCCTGAGGCTTCAACATGCACTTCAGCCTTTGGCTTGTCCACTATTGCACTACCTCTTTTAATGTTATTGCACTTTGTGTTTTTGAGAACTTTGCTGTTAGTCTTTTGTCAGGCTTTTAACTGACGTTTGATGTTCGTATAATAGAGGTTGGACATTTTCTGCGTTCTTGTTGGCCTTTGCACAATCTTCAAGCTTCTAATTTTGTGTGTGTAAAATTTTATGTATCTTGGAAGAAGGTGTATCTTGGAAGTCTGGAAGAACAATGCGTTGAGTGTACAACCTTCATAACTGAATTACATTTCATTATATTACACTAATACTGATTTACACAGACTTAAGCTAAGTTACATTCAAAAACACTCATAACACATTTGAAGGTGTTCCACATATTGGTTAGTATACAAATTACCCTTTACAATGTATTTACAAGGACAACCAACTGACTAAAGTTTTAGGTACAAATTAATACAATTGAATAAAAAATAAATAAGCAGCCTCTCTCATTAAAAACATCTTTGTTTTCCAATTATATGTGTGTATAGTTATATGTGTGTATAAGGTTTCACAGTTGTGTTCCCATTTTATACTTTTTGGATATTTTTAAACCTCCGGTGTGTCACGGTGACAGCTCCGGACCCTTCCCTGTGGGCGTGTCGTTATGTCGTCTGCGTGCAGTTATGTCCATGTTTGTAGTTCCGTGGGTGTGGGTTGTTTGTGAGCGTGTTCATAGTCTCACCTGTGCCTTGTCTCGTGATCACTGGGGAATGTGTTCAACACCTATTTAATGTGCGTTTGCGCAATGTCTCGTGCTCGTCTTTGTCTAAAGCTTCGTGCTTGTGTGTGTCGCTTCTATGTGCTTGCGCTACCGCGCTGAAGCTGTGTTTAGTGTCATTCAGAGCCATATAGAGAGAGAGTCGCGGCGACAACGAAAGTTCAAAACGCTTGATAGTCACGTGATTCACGGAGGCTTCAGATAGTTCCAGGAAGTTCAATTTGAGCGCATAAACACAGATACAGAACTGCGATTTGAGGATGGTCCCCATGGTATTGGGGACCTAAGTAATCTAAAGGACTAATGTACATTTTCTGACAGAAGGAAATTTTTCTTTGACTTCATTGTGCAGAAATATGCTTTAAAAGCATTAAAACACTTAATAATAAAATACTTGCTTTAAAATACATTAAAACACATTACATCCAGACAGTATATGACATATTCAAATACATTGATACAATTATATATATCTTGTCTTTTTAATACACTTATTTACAGCAATTAATTCATTAAATAATTCTCTAATAATCTCAAATATAAGTATCATGTCAAGCAGTTTTTCTGTGTCCTTTCCTCCGTGTTGTTTGCAGGGTATCTGCACATTTTTAAATCTCAAATTCAATGACTTTTAAGACCTTTTTAATACCTCTCACAAGAAAAAATAATACTATTACCGGGGATGCAGGTGTGTTCCACATCGTTGACGGGGGGGGGGGGGGGGGGGGGGGGGGGGGTGGCGAACGAGAATTGTTGACGTTGTTGAGGCTGTATACTCCAACGATAGGAATCTAGCACTAGGACCCTGGAGCGGTTATTTTCTGCATTAGCGCTAGATTCGGCAAAGTTCACATCGCGCCAGAACAACTGAACAACACACACTTATAATAATTTAATGCCTCCCCTCATAAAATTCCAGACATTTAAAGACATTTTTTTAAGGACCCGCGGGTACCCTGTGTTTGTGTAGTGTCCACCATGGTTTGCTGTGCTGCATGGGGATGCTCCAATCGATCAGAGAAAGGAGCAAAAATGTATGGTTTCCCCCAGGGCCGGAGTGGGCCACTTTTTCAGCCCGGAAAATTCATGTCAAAATCTGGCCCAAAATTATTTTTCCCTCCTAATCGGCCCAAACTAGAGATTGACTTGAGCCGGCCCATCGGGAATCCTTCCGAATCTCCCGATTAGCCACTCCGGCTCTGGTATCCCCACTGATACTGAGAGGAGAAAAAAATGGTTGGCTCAACTAAGCAGGAGCTATCTTACCCTCACTAAAGATTACTACAGCAAATATATATGTGAGGTAATCATCAAACACTGCATTTGCACTTTTCACAATAAACACACTATTGGAAAGCTTAATGCCTGATTTATTCAAATACTGAATAGTGAACAAAAAAAAATCAAAGACTCCAGACAGACTCGGGTGCAGGGTGAGGGTGCTATCTAGTTGCAGGCTCCATTGAATCCCCTATGGCTCTTTGGCTTAAAGAGAGAGAGGAGAGAAAGACAGGAGAAAATGATTATTATGAGTATTGATGTGATATGAATTTGAATTTGTTGCACATCCTTGGTTGTTTTTTATATGTGTAATGAGTGTATATGTATCCAGTAAGTGTTCTCTAATACTGTGTATTCACCCACTATGGGATATGTATATGGGTAGACAAAATTGAGTTGTCATGTGTGAGGAGTAAACTCGCATCACTCTGCAGGCACATTTTGAGGCAGACCAGTTCATCAAAAGCAAACAGGGCAAGACTAGGCTGAGAGCAGATGCTGTTGCCACCATTTTTGTGCATCGCCCCGCACTCAGAAAGAGGAAGCCCCCTGCACTACAATGCACCACTGGACCTGTAAAGACAGGGCCCATAGCTGCTGATCACAGCTATAGTGTTGACACAGGTAAAATAAATATGAACTCCTAATAATTATATTATTTCTTTAAGTGATAGAATATTTAAAACTTAATTACACTAAATAGTATATGTCTTATATCCAGCAGTTTCAAAAACTGAGGAAATACGTTAAAATAAAAAGGAAAATAAAATAAAAGGATAAATAAATAAAAGGAAATAAAACGTTAGTTGGTACTCCAAAATGGATATCCTCATTTCACCTCCTCGACCCAACACACTCTACAATCACACTCAAATGTTATATTTAACCAATACTTAGCTACCCCGCAAAAACATCGCGTTTAGGTGAAATGGCATTAAGAGAGGAATTTACAATTAATAGGCTGTCGGCCGTTAATGTGAAATCTCGCTAACCGTATTCGCGTTGTCTTAGCATAGATTTAGTTCCCTAAATCTGCTTATTAAGAGGTGGATAATTCACTAAAATGCTTTAATGCACATTTGAATCCACATGTTAATTTGATTCAGATGTCCTTATAATACACAATCAGATTTTTTAAGCGTACTAACCTGTAAAAGTGTATCACAGATGGTCCACTTCTCCAGCTTGACTGCGCTGCTAGTATTTGCTGCTAACTTCCGGGAACTATTGACAGGCTCCACGATCCGCCATTGCTGTAAAAAAAACTGGTCCATTGGAGTGAACGGAGATGTTGCGACTCTCTCTCTATAGGGCTCTGGTGTCATTAAAAGTATATGTTGCACCACATTTACATTCATCGTGCCTGCCTCCTCCGCACGTCACATTGTGACAAGAATATTATAGATTATGTCAATACTGTCTGATTGTTTTAGATAACATACTAGTTCATAAATTTAGCAGGTAGCATCAACTGCAAACAGAATAGCAGCTACATAAAGTTGTTTGGTAAAAATTAATGGCTAGGGTTGAGGTTAGGGTTGGGGTTGAGGTTAGGATTAGGGTTGGGGAAACACAGACCATAAGAACTGTATAGGTCAGGGGTAGTCAACTGGCGGACCGCGGTCCGGATCCGGACCCGAACGCAGTCCTGTCCGGACCCAATCTCATGCCTGATTAACTGGATACGGACTAAAAAAAAACGGAGCATTTATTTCAGAGCAATGATGCCGTCTACCCTCTGCTGTGTCACAAAAGCCTGGTGACGCAGCTCCACTGGACTGTCAGCCACGTCGACCACGCGATGATCGCCTGGAACATCGTCGGGTCCCAGGCTCTCCTGGAAATTACAGAAAGAGAAATACAGATATCAGACACTGTGGGAAAGGATCGGCACATAACCGATGAATGTTCGTTTAACCTTTTTTTAAAAATAAATAAAATACAGAGATCTCTGAAGAAAAGTGATCTTATTGTGATATTTATTATTTAATTTTATTATCAATATATTTTTTTTCAAAGATAATTTTTTATTTTTTTTTTAAGGTAAGAAGAGGTTTTCCCGTAGGTCAGTGGATAGCACGTTGCGCTACGAACCGATTGCCCACTCAGTGGGGGGTTCGTAATCTGACCTTGACGCTGCCGTGTACACGCCGGACCGCCAGGTAAAGTATAAGCGTAATAAGTTACTCCAGCGCCAACGTCGGCAGTTGAAAAAAGCCGGGGTCCAGACCTACTGCAAAACCATCCTTTTATTTACTACTAATTGCTTTCCTTTCAACTTCATGCTTACGCTTTTACACACTCGCATTCCTTGTACAAAGGACAGTAAATCTTTAACAAATTACCATTTTTATAATAACTCACAAATTTCCATTTTGCCCTTTTAACTTCACAGCAGAGCTCAACAACTTTCCTTCATTTTTCCTCCTTCAACTCACCTACTTTTAAAAGCGATGAACTCTGCCGTTACGCGCCTCCGTTAGTTCTCCTTCATCGAGCCTCTGCGAGTTCGCCACGTTTACTCTGCTCGTCCGTCACAAACGTTTGCAATTTGTCAACTTGGCTTTTTTCCACCATACTGCACAAAGGGTGGTACTATCCCGCTCCCAAATTCGCACTTTTTTTTTTAAACCAAACCAAACTGAATAAAGCATTTTCCTTACAACTCTGGGGGGGGGGGGGGGGGGGGGGGGGGGTTGGAGCATGAATGAAACTAAAGACATTGCTTATGTAGCGCACGCAGTTTGTTTCAGTATAGGAAAAATACAGATTAGATGGCCTGTATTTGCGATCGGTTCAGAACCTGGATCTAAAGCAAGAAAATTTATGGCTCGTCATACATAGGCTACACAACTACGAAGGTAAGGAACATTTAATCTCATATTTTAGGTTGGCCCATGAAATAAGCTAGTTAGCTAATGCTAGCAAGAATAACTACATTAGTGTTAGCTGCGCTAGTTTGTCCTTTTGACAAGTGGATTCGTATGTTGAACCTGCAACTTGGCTGTTGTTCATGATATTAACTTCTAGGTGTGACGTTGGGTGCGAGGCGAAGGACGAGACACAAATCTAGCTTCACAGGCACAACGACACGTTTTAATGCATACAGGTATTGCGCAATAGCGCACGCTAAACAGACACTTACACACGTAACGTGTAGACTCGAACATTAGACAACGACGAGCACAAGACACTGCGCGAACGCACATTAAATAGACAGACCACATCAACCCCACGTGATGACGAGACGAGCCACAGGTGAGACGGATAATGACAAGACGCACCCGCACCCACGGAGGTACACAGACGCAGACGAATAGACGCAGACAACGTTAACACACGCCCCAAAGGAAGGGTTCGGGGACCGTAGCGTGACAGACGCCCCCACCAAGGGCACTACCCGTCCCGGGGTGCCAACAGGACTGAGTGCCCCGAACCCACGTCGATGGGCGGATCTGAAGCGCCCAGTCCTGCGTCTGGGAGATGAACGCCCTCGGCGGAGAGTCCGCCACGCACAGTCTAGAACACCCTCCCTGGGAAGACGGGGGAAAACACGTTAGACACATTTAACGGGACATTCACAAACACACACACAGGTACACTTACACATAGTGGCACGAAAGGGAAAAACGGGTTAGGCACACAAATGGGAAGACTTACGAACACTGGCATACACAAACATGAAACAGGCGCCAGACTACGCGCCAGGAGTAGAGCGATAAGGGGAGAGAGATCGGGAGCTGCCGGTGCTGCAGCGGACGGTCCTCCTCCGGTCTTCGCAGCAGACCCTCCGCGGGGTGCAGCGCGACCGGCGGACTTGCCGGGTGCAGCGCGACCGGCGGACGTGCCGGGTGCAGCGCGACCGGCGGACGTGCCGGGTGCAGCGCGGCCGGCGTAGGCGCCGGGTGCAGCGCGGCCGGTAGACGCCCCGAGCGGACCGCCTGGGAGATCCCCTGCAGTCTCCATCTCCTCCTCTTCTCCTTGGTCCCACTCCATGGACTGCTCCGGGCTGCCACCCCGGGAGCAGTCCATCCTCTCTCCACCGTAACGATCGGAGGATGGGACCGTCTCTGGTGTCCACCTCCCCTTCACAGTCCCAGCGGAACACTCAGAGGGAGGCGGACTGCCTTCCTCCTCCGACTCGAACTCCTCCACCTCCTCATCGTAGCCCACAGCGGGGAAGGAGCGTTCTGACGGAGGGTAATCATCGTCTTCCTCCTCCTCTTCCTCACCGTAGCCCACGGCAGGTGCGTTGCACTCGAACGGAGGGTAATCGTCGTCCTCGTTCCCCTCTCCCCCACCATAATCCACTGTGGGGGCGTAGCACACGGAGGGAGGGTAATCCTCCTCCTCGCCGTAGTCCACGGTGGAGGCGGAACAAACCGAGGGAGCCTGATCCTCCTCTTCCTCCTCGCCCTCCGATTCCTCCCCCTCGAACTCGCTCTCAGGGGTCTTCTCTGTGGAGCAGAGTTCGAGGGAGCCGACCCTCAGGGGCGAGAGGTCTCTGGTGGGAGAGGGGTGTCGCTCCCTCCACATCCGCACCGCGGTCTGGCGGAAATACTCCGCCAGTTCCCCAGTGCTGGCCTCCCGAGCCCGGAGCAGCATGATGCTGCATAAAGGGTCCTGCTCCATAAGTTCGGGAGTAACGGTGGCCGCGCGGTGTTGGGCAGGAGCAGAGGCATGGCGGCGCTTGCTGGGCTTCTTGCCCTTCTTTGGCCGGGTGGTGTAGCCTGGCATGGCTTGTTGTGTCTCTGACGGCTCGTCGTTCTGTGACGTTGGGTGCGAGGCGAAGGACGAGACACAAATCCAGCTTCACAGGCACAACGACACGTTTTAATGCATACAGGTATTGCGCAATAGCGCACGCTAAACAGACACTTACACACGTAACGTGTAGACTCAAACATTAGACAACGACGAGCACAAGACACTGCGCGAACGCACATTAAATAGACAGACCACATCAACCCCACGTGATGACGAGACGAGCCACAGGTGAGACGGATAATGACAAGACGCACCCGCACCCACGGAGGTACACAGACGCAGACAACGTTAACACACGCCCCAAAGGAAGGGTTCGGGGACCGTAGCGTGACACTAGGCATGCATTGCATTAAAATAACGCTTGATATCTTCACCCTGTTATAATGGTCAGAATTGCTAACACATCTCAACAGCATGAAAATATTGCTAATGTGTTTACAGTCTACTATCCAGGGTTAGATATATAGCTGTCTAATGTGCTAACTGTGCAGTTGTT
The DNA here is from genome assembly GCF_052324685.1 of Brachyhypopomus gauderio. NCBI lineage: Eukaryota > Metazoa > Chordata > Actinopteri > Gymnotiformes > Hypopomidae > Brachyhypopomus > Brachyhypopomus gauderio. Next base: position 15,079,404 of record NC_135225.1, on the reverse strand, counting down.
TAAAATGTTATTTTGTATTCAGTGTCGAATAGGGACCGGCTGTCAGGGGAGGTCAGTGTGAGAGCCTTGTGCTACAGGTCCATGAAGAAGGAGTCACCACACAGTTTACGAGTAGGGAGGAGGAAGTGTAGGGCTAAAGCAGGGGTTTCACATTTCAGTCCTGTGTCCACAGTCTTGCAAAGTTTAGCATTAAATTATTTTTAATTTTATATAACTGTATTGTTCTAAAATTGGAATAACATTGAGCTGTTGGTATCCTGGAGCTGAGCTTGAAACTCTATGGCAGTGTTTCTCAGTCCTGTTTCTAACTGCTCCACACAGTTTTAAATATTCCACGATTCAACACGCCAAGTATTGAATGTACATGATCTAGCTCCAACTGCTTATCAAACCAACGGTTTATTAAGTCATTAGTGAAGTGGATAATGTGTGTTGAGCTATGTGAATTACCACAAGTAGGATTAAGAGACACTGCTCTAGGAATGAATATATTGGCAAAACAGAGTCCCCAGTGTCAGTCCTGTCAACACTATACTTTGCAGTTTTTTTGTGTTCCTCCAATATGACAGTTTTTTACTTAGTTATTGAGCTGAATCTGGTATTATAAATGAGGAAAAGCACTAAAATATGCATGACATGGGGTCTCAGTGACTGGGATGGAGTCTCTGCAGTTAAGTTCAGATGTTCACTGGTTTTGACTAACAAAAGTTAAGGGGTTTGTTGACAAGTTAGACAGATATACATGTTTCAGGATTATGTATAACTTGAGCATTATTTTAATGTCAGTGATAGCCTATCCATGTTCTGTATGCAAAATCTATTGTCATAAAATAAGCAAACGGTTCCAGGTTCCATTCTTGGGGTTCTTATGCCATGCACATTTTTTTTCTCCATTTTAAAACACTTTTTTCCTCAGCCCCACCCACAATGATCTTAATTTGCTAAATAGGTCAATCAGGTTTTAGAAAAGGTAAAAACACAACGTGTGATATAGGATCCCCAGTCATTACTAATTTTGCTTACCCTCTTACAGATTGGACTTTCTGATTCATCTCCTGTTGTGCTGACACACACATGCTGTTCATGTGTCGCAGACACTGCCCTATGCAACCTTATAGTGGCTTTGCTTTTTCAAACTGCACATTTTTCTCAGCTCAGTGTGCCAGTTGTTCCGCCTGTGCACAGCTGTACTGAAACTGAGACCTGAGACGTCTCTCTCAGAGAAGGTGTTTGTCTCGGCTGTAGGCTGTATATGCTGGCTGTGGTCTCAATACAATGCTTCTTACCTCTGTCTAGAGTGGAAGGCATAAGGAAGGAAGGCCTGTATTCTTAACAAACCCTTTCATCTGTCTGTGCGGTTGTATGTGAAACGCCTACTTACTGACATTCACTAATCTTGCCAATGAGTCCGTTGAAGAGGCAGCAAACTGCCTAGCTTGTAAGATGTTGAATATCTAAACTAAGGAAGACTTACGCCACCTGCTGATCAAGAGGAATATATTAGCGCGATTGCAATGGTAGTTGATATGTAGAGGTTTAACGGATAAACTCATCTAATTGGAACGTGTGCTGTGTCTTAGGCCGCGTCTTCCTGTTTCGGAAACCTTACGTAACCTTACGCTTGTAATTTTTTTATAATGAAGTGTTCCATGTGCGCTAAAAAGTGCCCTTCACCACCCCCCCCACCCCCCCGAGCACTTGCCCCCCAAAATGTCTGTGCACGCCACTGGTGTTGTGTGTTGTTATTATAAGAATTATTAATTTGACTAATATTATTAAACAATGAAATTATGATTATGTGGACTTTGCTTGTTTTCACATTTATTAATTGTTCATTTGTTAAAAAAAAAAACAAAAAAAACGCATGCACGCGAGCGCCCCCCTGGACAGACGGCGCCCCTAGCATTTGCCTATTTACATTTATGGCATTTAGCAGACGCTCTTATCCAGAGAACTTACAAAAAAGTGCTACGTAGTTGCTTGGAATCTCCAAGGTAGAATAGATAGCCCTGAACACAAGGTACTCTAAGCTGGAAAAACCACTAGACGAAAGTCAAATGATACCTAACAATTATACCTGAATATACACATCACCTGAGGAAAAAGACAGTAAACAATTCCTACACTGTAAAACATTACAGCCACATTATGTTATGTGAACTCACTTCTTCTTTTCAGTTCCAATTGCCATGGTAAGTTTAGGATATTCAACTCAAGTTCCTTCGTCTTAAATAAAAATAACTTAAAATACCACGTTGTCTTAACTTCTGGTGAGTTTTTCAGAATTGCCCAAGTTTATTTAACTTATGTTTGTAAGTTATTGGTTAAAAAAGGAAAGTTGGAAGATTTGAATATGCAGAGATGTAGGCACCATTTTAGAATTTAGAAAATATTGGAATAGTTTTTACAACTTTAAAACCATGGGAGCATTGGGCTAACCAATTGCTATTACAGCGGCATAGCAATTAATATTAACAAGGAGCGACAAATCATCAACTATAGAGAAGTACTTTCAGCGGCGGAGGGACACGCCTGACTCCAGACGGCAATCTAAATGCAGCGTGATTCACCAAGTGGAATTTGGCAAGCTGGAGTAGCATTTACAACGGAACCACACAGCAGCGACAGCGGTTTTCATTGTTCAAAACCTGCAAAATTGCTCCTAACATATGTCGTGCATTGCAACACTCTATTTATCTGTTGGTGTTGAAGAATTTGTCTTTACTCTTTAGACTCTTAATAATTAAACTATCGTGGCGTTGCCACTGGTGTATAGGGGTGGAGCATGGAGTACGCTACCTCCCATGAGCACTTGCGGCACGAAGCGGTACGCTAAAAGAGTAAATGTTTGGTTAAATGTGATGGATTATGTTATTATGTGGTTTGTTTTGGTCATACCATACGTGTTTGTTCCGTACTGTCACTTGTATTTATTTTAGCACTGTTAGGCTCACCGTGTTCATGTCATGAAGAGTGATGACCGGGTTTGAACAGCGTATGTAAAAGAACAACTAAAATGTTGAGTGACTGTATGACCCTCTCTTTATTGTTTAAGAAGGAGCTAATAAACAATTGAAATGAACATGCAAATCGCATTTTCCCTTCAGTTTATTTTGGGTCCTTATTTATTTATTTTTTTATTTTAACTAAAGATGTACTAACAGCCAAGGTTAAAGCTTAAGTAACATTAAGTAACAACAATATTAGAAATAACTTAAAAACATAAGCATGGTTAACTTAAAATAATAAGTTATGTGAATATTGCTGAAGTTTTAATAACTTGAAACTATGTGTTAAAACCAGTCAGGAATTGCAAGTTTATTTAACTAAAGAGATAATTTTTAAAATGGATAAATTAAACACAGTAAGTTGTTTTAATTTCAGTGTTTTAATTCAAGTTGAAACAATGAATCAGTATTTGAACAACTTGTTTAACTTAACATCTTGAGTTGTAACAAAGGTTTCCTTCAAGTTGAGTTTACTCAGCTTTTTAAGGCAGCAGGGGAACTCATGTTGCTGAGTTTAACCAACTTGAAATGTTTTACAGTGTATAACCCAATTATGCACAATACCTGAGAAAAAGACAGTAAGCAATACCTGTAACAAACACCTGAGGAAAGAGACGATAAAGCACAATAGACGAAGCATAATTATGCAAAGTGCACTTGAAAGAGGTGGGTCTTCAGTCGGCGTCTGAAGACAGCAAGTGACTCCGATGTTCGGACACACAAGGGAAGTTCATTTCACCACCTTGGAGCCAGGACAGAGAAAAGTCTGGATGCTTGTCTCCCATGTGTCCTGGATGATGGAGGGTCAAGACGAGACATACTTGAGGCGCGGAGGGCTCTAGGTATGCATCTGGGTTTTACCATGGCCATCAAGTAAGGAGGAGCTGGACCATTCTTTGCTTTGTAGGCCAGCACCAGGGTTTTATATTTGATGCGGGCAGCTACCGGAAGCCAGTGGAGCGAGCACAGCAAGGGAGTGACATGGCTGAACTTGGGAAGGTTGAAGACCAGCCGAGCTGCAGCGTTCTGGATCAGTTGCAGGGGTTTGATGGCATGCATAGGAAGACCAGCCAGTAGGGAGTTGCAGTAGTCCAGTCTTGAGATGACAAGGGAATGACGAGGGATGCCTATGTCGCCTAATGGAAGGGCCGGCCCTGCGAATGGTAAGTTACGAATGGGTCCGGAGCCCGTAAGGTGACATCGTGTAAAAAAAATAATAACACGTGGCCACAACTTATTAACCCGTGGGAACGACTAATTAACGCGTGGGAACGAGATATTTAAGGCGTGGGAACGAGATAAGTAACGCGTGGGAACGAGATCATTAAGGCGTGGGAATGAGATACTAATGTCGCCTTTCACGCGCGGCAACAAAGTTTTTTTTCACAGCAAAGCAAGCAGCTCCCAGGGATGTTGCGAACTGACTGCCAAGGAGGGGATGTGCAACTGACTGGCCAAAGAAGGTAAACCTGGCTTTATATAAAGTAATACTTAATTATCTCGTTCGCACGCGTTAGTAAGTCGTTCGCATGTGTTAATAAGTCGTTCACACGCGTTAATAAGTCGTTCGCACACGTTAATAAGTCGTTTGCATGCGTTAATAAGTCGTTCGCACGCGTTAATAAGTCGTTCGCACGCAAGTCGTTCACACACGTTAATAAGGCGTGGCCACGTGTTATTATATTTTTAACATGATGTCACCTTAGGGCAGTGGTTCTCAAACTTTTTCTATCATTCCCCACTTCAGAAGAAGGGAAAATTCCACGCCCCACCTGTCCAATATCACCCAAACAAAATGGTAATAAAATACAAATGGGGGGGGGGGGGTGGCGATCGTGATTTGTTGACCGGGGGCGGGCCCATACAAATTCATTAAAGGGCCGAATCTAGCCCTGGTTCACACTGTTCCGCAGACATTTTAAACATCCGGGGTTTATGCAAAACGAACAGGCATTAAACGACATTAAAACGGCATTAAAACGACAGGCTTAAAAAGGTTCGTTTCTTCCAATTGCTTGCGCCCCACCTGCAATACCCATGCGCCCCACACTTTGAGAAACGCTGCCTTAGGGGCTCCGTAGGTCCGACTGTAGAGTTTCGTGCTCGTGTGTACAGATTCACCGGATTTTTTAGTCAGATTACCAGAATGGTACAAATCATGTCAATTCACAGATTCACACATTAATTTATGAATAGGCAGGGTGATAACCTTGTTAAGAATTTTTATGCATCGAGCGGTTTAATGAGACTCTAAATATTGCTTTAGGGTACTTATCATCAGTGACGGACTTAGCAATTTGGGGGCTCAAGGTGAATTTAGCTAGGGGGCCAATCAACATTAATATGCGAGAAATAAGTTAGTTAGTCAGGAGGGCCCTACAGTGGGCTGCAGTGGGAGGGGCCCAAGGCAATTGCCTAGCAATGCCTCTATGCAAAGACCGCCTCTGCTTATCATAAACCTGACAACACTTTTGAAGGTCGCGCCGTACTTTAAACGTCTGGCAAAACACACAAAGTATGTGTGTATAACGATGTATTGTGGGATGCTGAGTGCCTAACACTATAACATGAATGTCTGACTACTAAATCCTCATTTGTGTAATATCGTTAGCTACACCAGATTATGTAACATGATTGGTGAGACGGGACAAATCACTGGGCAACACTGAAACAATAATTGTGCTCATACATGCTGCCTTTATAAATACGTGTGATGTGTGTGCTACCTGTCAGCCTGCTGTTACTTCGTTATCAACACTCTCAGACACCATGTGAACTCATTAATGGTAGAGGCAGAAACACCCACAGGGGCACAAGCAGCTAAACCAACAGGCAGCAGCGCGACTGTATCTGGTTTGTTTTTTAATTGTACTGCATTTTAAACTTTGACTGCAACAATAATCACCGTGTTTAAGATTTAAAACAGCATACCAATTTGGAGGCAACATGCATACATTTAATTTTTATCTTTAAGGGAGCGAGTTGAGCGCGCGTATGGAATATTGTTTTTTTAGCTTTCTGCCGTAGACCGAGTCAGACCACTGCTCTTTAATTTATTTCTGTAAGTAACGGGTTAAATGAGCTTTGGACAACTCACCAGTTCATGTATGAACAGTGAAGTATTGCTGGAGCCTAGGTTTATTTTGGTCAACCAGCAAATAAATGGACTAAGTGGAATACCACCAGCGCGAGTATTAAGGTTGAACTAACTCCGAAAAGTAAGCAATACAAGCATAGAATTAGACTGAACAGATCTGTTTTTATGGATTGGTCACATTGTCCCCGATACCCGATCTAGAATTTTTTCAGATATTAATATCGGAATCGGTGCATCCCTAATATTGACACATGTGCACGTTTTACTTTCAAGCTCCGCGCCCCCCCTGCAATAGCTCCACGCCCCACCTAGGGGGCGCGCCCCCCACTTTGGGAACCACTGACCTATACAGTTCTGACCTCACACATCTTCCAGCATGCTTTGAGGAAGGGGTCATTAAATGGGTCATTTTCCTACTTTGGTTTCAAAATGTAATGTGTGGTGTTAACAGGTTCATGCAGGATTTTTTATAGCCTGATAATGTCATAGAGATATGAGGAATGGGTTACTGGGTCAGGCAGGTGTGGAGGAGCCACCTGGATCTGCTCAGTGGTCCCACATGTGGGATCACTGTGGGATCTACAGAATAAGAACTCCAACAGCCTTTACTGAACCTGTGTCCCCACAGTCCCGGTCCACCATCTGTGCACATCAACACCACCTGTTGTTCAACTTTCACTGGTTCTTTATGGACCGCTCTCTCTCTCATAACAAACGTGTGTGTTTATGGACCGCTCTCCCTCTCCATAACTGAAATGTGTGCTGTTCACGCACTGATCATCACTTTTACACCAGGCTTTGGAATGCTACATTACATTATAAAACAAATTAAAACTTAAAATGATTTCATTTCAGATGTTCAGGCTTTGATGGATTTTCAATTATTTAATGTTACAATTCCTTTTAAACCAAACTGATTGCACAAATGGTGCCTAAAATTCCAGTGAAAAAAATAACAAACTCACTTCAGAGTAAAAAAGCCACCTGCTAAAGGCGGTGTGAACACATTCAGGACAAAAACCACAAAACAAAATTAAAGAGAGGACAAACATGTCCAAAAGCACACAGAAAACCACAAACATGTTGAACAGCAGCACAGGTGAGGTGTCTGTTGGCTGCTCACCACACTGCAAGGTGTCTCGTGAACAACCATCTTACAATGACCATTCTTTCGGTCATTCATGGAAAAATGAATGTTGCAGAAAATGCAATAACGCAACAACATTAAAACAGGTAATGAACAAGCCAAAGGCTGATGTGTGTGGTGAAGCCTCACGGAACACTGCTACGTGGGAACACCGCAGGAACATGAGCAAATCGCCGCCAGTGCCAACCGTTCATGTTCTTCCACTCTCGCAGCGACACCAATCTGTCTCTGTGGTGCTGGAAGTTTCTTAGTAAAGAAAAGAAAACATTACCAATACATACTCCAATGGACAGGAATGGAATCAGATTTACAGTGTTGTGTGGGGTAGGACCGTGGTGTGGGGTAGGACCGTGGTGTGGGACTGGTGTGGTGTGGGGTAGGACTGTGGTGTGGGGTAGGACTGGTGCGGTGTGTGGTAGGACCGTGGTGCAGTGTGGGGTAGGACCGTGTTGTGGGACCGTGGTGTGGGGTGGGACTGTGGTGCATACCTGCGTGTCAGATCTGAGGGATGCTGCTCTGTGTTTGGGAGTTCAGTCATCACAACTGTAAAGGAAACACACCAGAGCCAAACACAAACACTCACCTTTCAAGAAATCAAGGGTCAGGGTTTAGGGTTAGAAGTTAGGGGTCAACTATTTGCCATGTTTCCTTATATACTTAATGACCGACATTTCTCCAGGGTTTAGGATCTCACAATGTGTTTATGTCCCCAACACATCTGAATTAATTTACATCAGAACATGCCAATACCCAACAATATCCAGCTAGCTCACATGGTGAGAATGATGTAAACTGTACCATCTGCTCCAGTGTTCTCCCTAATGTGTTTATGGACAGAGTCCACATAAGTCCTCATGTCTCTCTGCCAGTCCTGCTCACTGCCCCACACACACACACACACACACACACACACATTCTATACATCTCTTCCACCATCTCTTCCATATATTATTATTATTATTATTATT